>NW_009637230.1:46414-55481 GCF_000690535.1 Cariama cristata | reverse complement strand
GGGGAGGTTCAGGCTGGATGTTAGGAAGACCTTCTTCATTGTAAGTCGTTAGGCATTGGAACGGGCTCCCCAGGGAGGTGGTGGAGTCACCATCCCTGGAGGTGTTCAAAAACCGTTTAGATGTGACGCTTCGAGACATGGTTTAGTGGGTTTAGCGGGCATGGTGGCATTGGGTATACGGTTGGACTTGATGATCTTTGAGGTCTCTTCCAACCATAATGATTCTATGATTCTATGATTCTATGATTTTGAGGGCATGTGAGACATTGCATCCCTAGGAGCAATGGAGCTCCTTATGAAATACTGTTGGCTCCTTTTGCCCCTCAACTGTTACTGTGGTTTCTATGAAAATAATACTAAAGATAATTCAAGAATCAGCCTTATCTTTGTCGTCAAGGAAAGAGTTCACTTTGTTCAGACTTGCCAGGTGCGGCACATGCAGTTCTCTGATGTTTAATTTTTGGCTTACCTACAGCCACTTTTTAAGTTTCTGGCAGCACTGGAAGAAGGCATGCGGAGATTTCAGTATACAAATGAAGTAAAAAAAAATCTCACCTTTCCGATGCTATTTACTTACTCATCACAGCTTGGCAGTATCCCTCTGGTTTTACTGCTATGTTCGCGTCTCCTGCATTAATCATACTGCTTCCCAGCCTGCACAGTGCAACCGGCTCTGCTCTGCAGAGACCACCATGCAAGCCTGGCCCTGGTTCCAGCAGCTTTCTGAACGTACCTTCTGTTGGCCTTCAGCCTGCTTTATTAGTCCTGCTGTACAACGGATGCAGAATGTAGGTCAGGCAGAAAGTGTTTACTTTCTCCTTCCATGCTTTGGCTGTAGACCAGGTGCATTGAGCAACCAGTCTTGCAATGACAGCCTTGTTCCTTAAGTCCCCCTTCCCCAGGCTGTGTTTCTGGGACTATCACAGCAATAGAGTGACTTGCTGCCATCCCCTCATCCCCAGTTCATTTTGTTCATGAACAAAAACTACGCTCCACCAGAACTTGTTTTCTCTGTACCAGGACATTGTTCAACTGACTATGTAGTGACCTGGCACTGCTTCTGACAGCGGAGTAGACCGATGATTATCCTCACCTCCCCAGCGGTGCTGCGGTCTGTAAAAGGCACTGCTGACTCTTAGCCTCCCTTAACACTGTCTCACAGATCACCTTTTCCCACCTGGTTTCTATCCCATTCACACGGATGAGGTTTCCCTTCTGCACCTGGAGATGCTCTGCCTGACGTACCACTGATTCATCACCATGGGCATGGTCTGCAGGCTTGTGTTGGCCGCGGCTACCTGCCCAGGTGCTTTCCTACTGAGACTAGCAGCAGATACATGTCTGTTTGGGGTCTGTTTTGAGTGCCCCTGTGCCTTCTCCCATCTCCTCCTTACTCATTGCCTGCTTCTGTTTCTCCTGGGGCTTTATATCCACATGGCCTCCTAGCAAGTCCTTGCTGGCTTTACCACTTCTCCTTCTCACTTGGGTTTATGTTTTTCTTCCTGTTTTCTGGAAGAGAGAGATGCTACTTGGCTGGAGGGGATTGGAGGGGGTGCCTTTATGGACCACTTGGAGGAGAATTCAGTCCATCAAAGGAACCAGGAGGCAACGAGTGATGGAGTTGCCATTTTCAGAGGGGTGGAGTAACACAGCAAGGATTTCCCTGTCCCTTCAACTTGATCTTCCAAAACTCAGATTCATCCCTCAGAAAAAGTACTCAACCCTTAATTAACAAAGTCTTAGCAGTGTGGAGAGCACTTACTCATCCAGCCCTCTCACTGCCATTTGCAGATAATTTTGTCTTTATTGATTCTCTTTAACAACAGCAATTACTAGTCAGGGATGGCAACATTGCTTATGTTATGATAAAAAAGCTGACATACCTTCATAGGGAGGAAAGAAAAAGCAAAACCCTTATTAAAATGCTAAGAGCACTTCAATGATAAAGAAAAGGCAGCAGAAGAGCTGGTAAGCATGAGCTGAAGCTGGACTAATTCAGATGGGAAGTTCGTATGATATTTGCAGCTATAGACATGGGTAGTTTGCACCAATGTGTTCCCTGTTCCTCTGAGATCTTCAGATTGAGACAGATGCTCTCTGAAAGGAGTGTCTTTATAAATTATCCAACCTGTGGCTTCTGCTGCCCTTTTCCCCAGGGGCCCAGTGGCTTCTTCTGCACCACATGCCTTGTCATACATCTATCACATGCTGTCATGTCCTCACAATGGGGCATTCATGTTAGACCAGTCAACTGGAGGCCACGTGTGGTGTCCATATGGGATGGGAGCACATCAAATCACAAGATAGGGCAGAAAACCCTCAAGTTCCTATAGATGAGTCCAGCATGACCAATTTACTTGAACATGAAGCAGTGGGTGCAGTACAGATGGAGCAAAATGAGATGTCATGGTTGGTGATAGCCTGGCAGTCATTGGCCCTTCTGGCCTTAATAGCTGGAGTACACAAATGGATTAAGCATGTATTATTGGACGACATTGGCTTTGGTCTGGCGACACTGCAACATGCACTGGATAGAGTTTAATTAGTCTAAAGTAATGCACACCTGCAGTACAAGGGTACTTAACCTGTCTCAACTCTTTCTTAAATTGGTTTAACTTCTGCCTGCAAATTGCTAAATTCTAGCATAATTGATTTAAGGAAGGGTTAAATTGGCTTAAGTGCATCTCCATTATGTGCTCTTACTGCTTTAATTAGGTCAATTTAAAATCAATTTAGAAAACTTGCACCGCCTGGTTTAGCTAATGTAGGTCAGAATTTAGATAATAGTGAAAGAGCAAAATAATTCATTGAGTCATCAATTCATCATTTTTTATGGCCAGATGTCAGATAGTCTCTTTGACCTAAATTTATGGTTTTGGTAAGCCCAGATCTGCTGGAGCATGCATGTATGCTGGAGCTGAAATTAACTGAGCTTGAAAACTGCTTTTCCCACCATGCTGCCTTAGACTCAAGCCTAGTTGGGTTTGGTCTACTTGTTTCACGCTGGAGGTGTTGAGAGCTTCAACAGAGTCAGCAGCCTTAGCGTTAGCCTGTAAATCTCTGCTTAGCTTTGCTCTGCCAGGACACTTGTTGAAGCAAGAACCACACTGCATTGTACGTGTTTTTATTGCCAGCAACCTGCTGGCACAGTTGGTGAAGGTCGAACCTGAAGCCGAGAGCATCCTGATGGCCCTAAATCATGACATAGAGGAAAGCACTTCTAGACTCACCTGCTTCTGAAGCTCCTGCCCAGCACTGCACTGGGTTGCTGGTGGATCCAGAGGCATGGAGGACCATCAAATAGCGCTCACTCTAAATTCAGCTCTGCACTGCCAGGAATAACCCAGTGCATGGACCGTGAAACCTAAATAGGAAGAATCATAGAAGATCAGGCTGAAGGACTGAGATCATCTGTTCCACCTCCTGCCTGAAGCCAGGACTGACTACGGCAATGGCATTTCTGAAGCAAGGGTGACTGGCTAGAGCTAAACGTGCCTGGAAGGAGCTGAAGGTGATGGGAAGGAGAAGCTATGAGGACCACTGGGCAGAAACTCTGGGGCTCTTGTCCCCCAGCCCAGCGGTTTGGACAAGGAAGTCAGGAAAACAACAGGCTGCACTGAACCCTGGGGCAAGGCAAAACCACAATGGGCATCAAGAGGAAGGCTCAGAAAACCAGGAAAACCTCATTGCTGGGTACAAGGGTCTGTAATGTTGTCATATGCCCCAGAGTCAGAGGGGGAGACCAAAGCAGTGCATCACAGCAAGGAGACATCCTTCTGAAAATGTACCTTCCCCCAGAGCGATTTGGGGAAGGAAAACCAGTGAGAAAAGATACAGCTCCTTGCATTTCAACACTGCCCACGACATCAGCCAAAGTACTAAAAAAAGAAAGAAAGAAAGAAAGAAAATACTGAAACAACCTCTGGACTTAAAAGGCTTTGGGTTTTCATGGTGGGGCAAGGGGCAGAGGCTGCTTTTGGTTTGGACAGGGTACGGCAGGAGCAGCTCCAGGAGCAGCTCCCTGGCACCACTGTAGTGCAGATCAGCAGTGTTATAAACTGCAAATCCTTGTTGGTGTGTATTGGGCGAGTTGGTATTGCCCTGAACCGGTTAACCATGCCAGTATCAAGCAGTTGTAAAACGCAACCGTAAAATTGGCCTGATATCTCTTAACCACATGTTCAAAGAGCCACATGCAGCAGGCTCAGGTACAGGGGTTTGATCTGGTGACCCCATAAAAGCATCTACACTGGGTAAAGTAAAAAATCTCCATAGCTCAGTATGACTCTCCAACACTGCCATTAAAAAAAAGGGCAGATAGAGGATGATCCTTTCTCTATTGTTATTTCTCAGATCTTGGCAATAAGCAATGTAAGGATTTCCTGAAGCAGAGGCTGTAAATAGGCCAGCATGCCCCAGAGCTGCTGAGAACCCTCTCCTCTATGAACTGGCCTAATCTCTTCTTAAATCCCTTTAGACTTTTCATCGCTAAGGTATCTTGTGGCAAGGAGTCCCACAATGTAATGACTGCTGGGTATGAAATCATTTCCTTTCATGTGGTTAAAGGTGTTTCCTGCCAATGTCCTCTGAAGGCTAAGCATGGACTGGCTGGCTAGTAGGCACGGAGCTCCTGCTGGGGTGGAGGATGCTCAAAGGGCAAGGATAGAGTCCCACATGCTTGGTGGCCATTAAAAAAAAAAAAATCTGGGCAGAAAAGGAATGGGAATCTGGGAATTCATTCGCCTGGGCCAGAGGGTGAATGAGCAGGAGGGTGAAAAGCTGCAGAGGAAGGGAGAGGTTGCTGCTGTAGTGCTCCCATCCCATTCTGGCTGGGCATTTCACATCAAAGCTGGGTTTGGGGGGGAAGCCAGAATTTCCCATGTCAAACTTTGCATGATTTTGCAGGTGTATGTTTCTCCACTGAAAGCAGATACACTGGAGAAGGAGTCTTTCCTAATAGACCGTCAGTAATTAATTTGTTTAATCCAGAACTGTGGTGGGTTTGAATTCTCAGCCAAAGAAGTGTTTGTGAAAAATACTTCTGTGAGATTTTTATCTCTCCTCTCTCAGTGGTTGGATCAACTTGTTCTTTACTCCCAGCCAAACTTCCCAGCTGCAACATTTAAATCTCTTCATAAATCACATTTCCCATAGCTTTCCATCACTGGGGTGTGTCTTTTCCAACTAAAGGCTCTGGTTTTTCATCCTTAGAAGAGCCAGAAAAGCCACAGCATTAGTTTCTCCAAGGAAATGCCTGCTCTGCCTGTTTGTCAAGCTGGATATAAAGACAACCGCATGTGCAGTGCCGTGGGGATATCGGTCTCGGGTGCTTCACAACTGCTCATTTACAGCCTTGCAAAGGCACCACGAATATAATCGTCTCATTGCACACAGTGTCAAAGCAATTGCACTTGCAGGTGTTCAGGCAAATTTCAAGGAGATTATTTGCATGAATAGTTATTCTTGCTCTGAAAAGAGATCACTGCAATTAACTCTTTATTGCTGGGTGGACTCATTTCTATTTGTTTGTATTTATATGCATAATTGTATGCACACTCACAGCTGCACAGTTTGTTTAAAGCTGGATCAATGAGTCCCACATTTCTATTCTGATTTGCTCATCAGGAATATTATTTGCATCTCAGTCTTTCATAAAAAGTTGAAGCGAGGCATCAAAAAATATGTATATTACCATACATAATATGTCGTTATATACATATACATACATACATTCAAGACAGTGGTTTGGAGATAGCCTGTTACTCTTTTGCAACCGCATCGCGAATTTAAAACGAATTAATTTTTAAAAAAGGAAAGATCCATGAGAAAGCAGTGTGTGTCTCTTTTCTAATAGCCATAAGGAAAAAGGGTTTGTATCTTGGCTTAGAGGTAGGGCTTTTAAAAATAGCATGGTGCAATACAAATAGCACATAATTAGCCTCACTACGTTCCTAAGCCTGCGAGCTGAGAGTCTCAGCTCCGTGCAAACTGCCTCACGTTTCAGGGCTGACACACGGCAGAAGGCAACCGTGAAGTGTCACCAGAGACATCCCCAACTGCTCCCCATCACTCCTGCCTGCAGCCCAGAGGAAAACATGGGAGCGCAGCACGATGGAGAGCAAGTAAACAGGTTGGAACAGGAAGGGAAAGCAAAGTCCTAGCTCTATGCAATTAGGGACTGCTTCTGAGAAGTGAGAAGAGCTCCAAATTCTGCCTGCTCATTTGTAACTTGTTCTCAGCTTTGCATCCAATATGTAATTGTATGTCAGCTACTCACAGTGTCCCCATTTCATGAGCTGTGCTGGGAAGGGGTAGGTTTTATTTAAAACTGCAAAGACCCTCTCTGAGAGAGCCTGCCAGGCATGGGGGCATCCCATGGCCACCACGAGGGCATGAGGGCCACTGCCGTCCTGCACACATGTACCCACGGAGGGGAAGAGAAAATGCGTCTCTCCTTGTGCCCTCCTACCCTTCGCTCCGCTCCGTCGGGCGCAGGCTGCTTGGAAAGCAAGGTGATGGGTTTGGGCTGGCTCTGATCACCCCCCTGCTCCTCACAGCTGGGTTTAGCAGAGTGAAATCCTGCCCAAAGCATACCTGAAAGAGTATTATTGGGTAATAAGCATATATAGATAGATATAAAAATAACTATTATATATATGTGCAAAAAAGTTAACGCAGCTGCTTGTGTTGAGGTGGAGCCCGGCAGCAGGGCAGTGGGAGCAGACAGCCCTTTCTAAAGGCATTTTCCTCCCCTCCATCTTCCCATTCCTCCTCCCTGCTGAGCACCACCCATGCCATGCACTAAATTAGTGCCAGCATTTAAGCCCTGCATTAAGCCAGTATCAAATTCTCATCACTTCTTTTTTTTATTTTTAAAGCCTGGTTCATCTTCAAAATCAGCCTCTGTGATCCCTGGCCTGGCCCCCAGTCCTGGCATGATTTAGGTATAGGAGGTGATTTCAGCCAGCTCTGACAGAGGGGTGGGAAGACTCGGGTTTTGGGGGTTTTAACTCATGAAAAGCAGCAAGGACTAAATCGGCAGCGGGTGAATCAGCTGCATATCTGCAGTATCCTCAGCACATATTGACTCGCAGCCCAAAGAAAGGAGACAGGCACCATCGGGGGTGATGCCTGGGTCACGGTGTGCCGAGAGGTGGGGGGAAGGATGGGCCTGCAGCCAGAAAAGTTTCAAGGTGGAAACTAAAGAAGACACAGAGGTACCAGGGCTGAGGGACATTGGGAATTCAGGCCACCTCAGTTGGGGTCCTCCAGCCTTTGCTCTCCCCTCTCTGGCCAATGCTATGCAGAACAATGACAGAGCTGTGTTGATCACCATCCCTCTCTGGTATTTCCAAAGTAAATCCCATGTATTGATTTTTCCCGGACAGTAAAACCTCACCTGAGGGTCTAGCATTTGTTCCAGCAATTAATTATTAACTCTCGCACCTCCCACTGGGGTCCAAAGGCCTGGCCACCTCTGAGAGCTGGATGGACCCAGTGCCCACCCGGCAAGAGCAGGGGAGGGTGGAGAGGATGGACATTGTCCTTCTGCCCGCCCATGGAGTACCCCAGAGCTCCAGTCTCTGAGCCGTGACAGCATTTGCCATTCAAATCTACACCAGCAGATTTTCCAAGCAGGAAAAAAAAAAAGCCATACCTGGGAAAGGCACCTTCCTGGCAGCTCCCACCAAGCCAGAAAGGCCATGGACAGGGTGGGGTGGCTTGGGAAGGCAATGGGTAGCAGAACCTCTTGGTCAAAACTGTCAGCAGGAGGTTGGTGGTCACAAAAGTGACCCAGGACACGGTCTAGCTCTGATATACTCATGGCTACAACCCAGCTTGATGGTTTGATTTTTTTTTTTTTTTTGAAGGTCTATGGTATCCCAGGAATAGACTTCCATCTTTCCATTGAACAAAAATCCACTGATTTGCTTATCAGAAACTCAGATCATTAATTCTTTCCTTCTATTCATTCACCTGTGTCTTTTTCCATCTTCCAAGCTCTTTACTACTAATTAAATGAGGTGTTTCCATAGTTTTAGTATTAATGATCCCAGATATTCATAATCTGAGGCTACTTGATACCATAAGATTTCTTGAAGGTAACACATTTGGAGTTTACTTTGTTTTCTGCATTTAATGATCTGAGTTCATATGTTGAAGTCCTTAATGGTAACCATCCCAGTAAGAAACTTCCTCTTTCAAAAAGAAAAACAATTATTTTCAAGGAATTAAACCTCTGAGACAATCCACCTATTACCACATGACATAAACCCATGACAGTTGTCACCACCGTGGCTTTTTAAAAGGGTGAAACTGTTGCAGATGGAAAAATCAAACACAGACCCTGTGCAGATTTAGAAAATTTCAGTTCCTTTGCCACCCAGACATTTGGGGCTAGCTGTGATTTCACAGGGCTGCCTCACCCACACAGATCCCCTCGGTGAATGAAAAAGCCTGTTCGGAGCTCATGGGCTTGTGGAATTGCTCCGTTGGTGGGTAGAGCCACGCAGCTCACATCCGTATCCAAATTCTCCCCAGGGTAATTGAACTGATGCTGGAAATACACACTGGTTCACACCTGAGCATAGTGTATTCCCGACAGAAAACCCCCACATCCCCAAAATCTTGTTTCCAGATGATCTCCAGCCATCAGTCTTCACATCTGCAGTGTGCAACCATCCCCAAACCCCTCAGATGGAGGATGCAAAGTAGTACCGGGGCTGCCCACAACCACCCATCTTCTTACACACCTCTGAACAAAGAGCAGGCAGTGGACGCTTAGTGTAGCCTGGCAGGGCACGGGACCTGGCGATGGCTTGGCAGAGGCTTGGGCGCCTGTGCTGTGCCACACAAGAGATCTTCAGGGCCACCCTACCAAGCACAGCCAAAACCAGCATCCAGGTTGCTCCTCAGATGGGACTAGAAGAGACCATGCACCTCCACGGCTTGTCCACATCATCCCTGAAGGAACTTCTCAACATGTGCCACCATCTCAGCAAATCATCTGCTGGACCCCACTCCCCAAAATACCTCAGTGGAGAAGGACACGCAAGGTGAATTAACA
>NW_009637230.1:21225-46383 GCF_000690535.1 Cariama cristata | reverse complement strand
TTTTTTAGCACCTGCGAAACGTTGACCAGCCGGCAAGCAAACACATTTTGATCCTCATTGTGTTTCAAATGCGACTCAACACTTGCATGCCTGTGCGGGAGGGAACACCACCATGCCCAGTGCATGTCTAACTGAAAAACCTTGAAACCTCTTTTACTAAACCACGTGCAAAAGCCTCAAGATGGTTTGGGCTTGTGGTAGCCGTTGGTCCTAATCATCAGGAAATGGCTGGGCTTGGACACCACTGCTTCTCCTAATAGCAAGAGGCTTCTGATCTGGTGTGAGGGCATGGATGAAACCTCTGCAAAAGTCACAGGGGAGAGAAAAAAAAAAAAGCCCTGGGTTCGGGAAGACCATGCCCTATGGATCAGTGGGGAGGGGGATGAATGTGCTGGCAGTGATCTAGCAAAGCATGTGGGGTCTATGTCAGGGATCTCCCAGGCTGATGCTGGGAAACCATGTTCCTGGGGACATGTTTACTGTGTCCATGTGCTTGCAGTGTGCATCAGAGCCCACCCAGGAAAGCGTTGCTGATGCCTGTATGCAGCAGCCTGGCTCTTAATCATCACCCAAGTCTTCTAAACAGCCCCAAAATAAGTGCTGCTGTCGTGGGGTTTGGTTCCTGGAGGGAGGTGCTTTCTGCTGTGGGGCTTTCCACACCATATAGGAGTCATCAGCCAAAGCTGAGAAAAAATCGAGAAATCATCTAAGCCAGCATCTTGCAAGGCGATGGTAAGTCAAGCTTTCAGTGATGCAGTGATGGGTATAGATAGGGCTGGTGAGTCTGCTAGAAATCTAAGCTAGCGACTGATGGAACTTAAAAATATTCCCCTGGTCCTCTCCCTCAGGGGCTTGGTTGCTTCCTGGGTATGTTGCCTTTCAAAAGGTTTAGTGTGAGGAGTAATTGCCTGTAAAATACTAATGAGACCAAGTGTAATTGATGCCTGGGAATTGAGTTAAACCTCTTCAGCGCATCATTGCACCTCTCTCTCCTGGAAGGGGATTATCTGGCAGGTGGAAACTGCATTCGGATGGACTGCTTGCTTCCCAAACACCTGTTTTTTCTTGTCAGAGCAGAGCAGATGATGATTGCAGTCTGCAGGATACTAACGTTTGTAGTGCCAAAAAAATGCCCGAGTCCTCTGCCACGAGTCCTCTGCCACGCTCCCAAGATTTGCAGAAATAGCATCAGGCATCCTGAAGGCTTTCTGAGCTGATCCAAAATTGAATGGTAAATGCAAGCAGCAAAGAGGCAGGAGGACCCCAAGATCTGGATCCTCCTTGGATCCATTGTCTTGAGGTCTGGATCGTTTTTGACAATTGCCTGTGAACAGAAAGGAGGAAAGTAGACTGGGAACCCTTATGCTAAAAGCACAGGGTGTGCTTACAGCTGGCTAAAGAGCTTTTGTGCTAGGAAATGTTCTCTCTTCCTTGGACCAGCACAGCAGAGGACTCATGCATGATGAAAACAGAAATGCTTATAGTCTCTTTTCTCTTTAGTAGGACAGTATCATAAGTACAGTTTGGACAGGCAGCTTCCTAACCATAATTCCTTTCTTGCTGTGCTGAGCAAAAAAAAAAAGCATGAGTGTGGTTTGCAGGGTGCTAAAACAAGGACTGACTCAAAAGTGCCAGCAAGCTCTGCGTGGGGCTTTCGGAGTTAACAAAAATAGCACTGCATGTCTTTGGGGTGATCAAAACTGAAGCAGAAACAGACAGCAAATGCAGGCAGGAGACAAGTTTATGAGCTTTTATTTAGGAGAGGTGGCTTCTGCTCACACATCTCACAGGGTGCTGCAAAGTGCCTGTATTAAAGAAGCATCAACTGCGTCACCGATGAGGCCCTCCCATGCACGGAGGAGTGATATAATTTGTTTGAGTTCATGAGACATCTGCATTTGAGCTGGGAACAGAGCCCAGATCTTGTAAGCATTAAAAACGTTTGCTTTAACCACACAGCTTTTCCCTTTTGCTTAGTGGAAGTTTTTTGTTGCTCCAGCTTCATTGCATTGAATCAATCTGTAACAAGACCAGAGTGGACCAGGTTGCCCAGAGAGGTGGTAGATGTCCCATCCCTGGAAACATTCAAGGTCAGGTTGGATGGGGCTCTGAGCAACCTGATCGAGTTGCAGATGTCCCTGCTCATTGCAGGGGGGGTTGGACTAGATGACCTTTAAAGGTCCCTTCCAACCCAAAGCAAAGGCTGAGATGCTGTGCCCTGACCTGATGCTGTGGCACTGACAAGGTGATGCCAGGTCTTCAGCTAACCAGAAGCAGGCCCTAAATAACGTAGTGTGGGTATTTCTCAAGCCAGCTCGACAGCATCAGTGAGCAAAGGCCGACCCTGGGAGAAGGAGACAGTTATGCTCGTTGGCAGAAAGCCATGGGAGTAAGAAGTGAAGCTTTAAGATATGGAACCTGGTTAGCAGAACACAGTGGTCTGTTTCAGCAGCTAGTGTAAAAAAGTTTAGTCTTTGGCCTTGTAGATAAGAAAGTTGCTAAAGTTGCTATGTCTGTAATAGTTAAAAATTGCTGTAATGGAAAATTACTGAAGCTCAGTTACAGGCTGACACATCAGCTTGCTGTAGAGGTATAAAAAGTTTGCTTGGTTGTAATAAAGGGTCTTCGATCCGCATTCGGAGTCCGTGCATCAATACGCCACAACATAGCAAGAGAAATAGTGACGTTTCTGCTACTGAGCCAGAAAAAAAGACAACGCAAACCATAGCATGAGAATGCCCACAAGAGTTTAAAGCTCCCCGCTGCATTGTCCCCCTGCAGTGCAGCATGGCTGGATGCTGCAGACCCTGTTGCATTTTTGGGTCATGCCCCGAGGTAATTAATTACTACTTGGCCGGCAGGTAGCTGTATCGCTGCAAAGATGCATAGTTAAGAAGTCATTTTCTTCCCCAGTGCACATAAAGGTCAACTGCAGATGTATTTTTCTGACATAGTGGAAAAAGCTTGGCAGTGACATAGTAACCTTCACCCCACCTTAAAGATACTAAAACCAGCAGGCTTGGCTTTAATGGGAATGACAGGACTTTACTGGTCCTTTCACTTTCTCTCTCTCCCCTTATTACTGCTTAACTCGGTGTGTTTATCCAGGATTTCTCAGCCTGTTGTCCCAAACAGCCACTGTAAATACACTCTGTGACAGATAGATACCCATCTGAATTCATACCCATTTCAATCATACCAGGTCTGACAACTCTTTTTTTGAGCCGCGTGAGGTTTTGCTAGGAAACCAGAGACATGCCATAGAGCTGATGCTTTGCGTTTGTCAGGTAGATGCAGGATGTGGTGACTTTCAGATGATGCTTCCACATCTGGGAAGGAAAAGATGCACCAGGAGCGTTTTCCACGTCTCTGTGTTCCCCAAACCCTCGCTCATCCAAGATGGTCCCTGAGTAAATACAGAGGCAATGATTCAAATGAGGCATTAGCAAGAGGTGGGTGCCTTGGGCAGGTGTTTGGCTCTAGCATGGGATTTCTGACTGATCCTGCAAAGATGTTTTGTATCAGTTTGCCTGGAGGGACTCACGGTCTCGAGAAACGCAAGTTGTATTTTTCAAGGTGACTTAAGCCCTAGGAGTGTACACTCATCACAAGTTTTCCTTATTTAATTGTAGGTGGACATTTTTCAAATGGTTTATCAGGCTGTGAATAAACCCTCTCTTATCCACAAGACTCCCCCACTAATTGAAGCAGGGCTTAGAAAATAATTTTAGGACAAAAAAATCAGAGAGAACTCCAGATGTTGAAAACCATCTGGTTTATTTTATTCTGGCACAAATCTTTTCACATCTCAAATCACTTCAAAGATGGTGGTTATCTTAAATAACTCCCCTAAGCAGAAGCTCAGATGAAATCTTTTGTGTGACTGCAAATGAAATGTCGGGTTTTGTTACACCAGGAAAACTCCTACCTCTTGGTTTGACGTATCAGACTCTGCGGTTGGTTTGGGGGTTTTTTGGTGACCCATAGAGGTTGGTCCCAAACCAACTCTTCGGGATGTCTGTGTTCCTTGTGTCAACACTTCTGCTTTCTCATCCATAAAGCCTTATTTTAAAGGACCAGTTCTTCTTGCATAGACGATGCAGTACTCACGAGTCCAAGTCCTATTGTGTACCCCTTTCACTGCAGTGAAGCAAGCTTTGCTTCCCTGGAACAACGCAGGACTTCCAGGAGAAAACTCATTCCCATTTTAAACATTTCCTTTAAAAAATACCTACAGATCCCAGGAGGAGAAAACGTTTGGCTCGCACGGCTTTGTAGGACTGCACAGAATGAAGTCCCAGCTGCTGACTTAAATTCACTGTCAGAGAGGACCTGGGAAATGCAGATCCCCGCAGCACAGCCCCTGGGCTGTAATGTTGAGATTTAGCTGCAGTGGATGAATCCCAGCCTGGCTTTACGCTCCATGGCCTGACCAAGTGGACACGCCGTCAGTCATACGCTCTCCGTGCTGGTCTCCCATCCCACCCCCAAAAGGAACCAGCAAAGATTCATTCCCTTAAATAGCTTCAAGCAGAAACAGTTTGGAATGACAGATGTTGGCATAAAAGAGGGGGAAAAAAAAAAAACAAAAACAACCCAATTAATTTTGGTTCCTTGAATTTGAAGCAAGGGAATTTCCCTGGACAGAAAGAAGAAGAAGCTGGTGTCAGCTCTGGTTTTTGTAACCATCCCACAGCCAGGAAGGAGCAGGGACCTTCTGTGGTCTCAGCCCACTCAGCCAAGGGAGGGAGGGACTGGTTTCAGTGTCCATGGAGAAACACATCCTGGGCAGGGGAAGAATTTGGGCAGAGAGGCACAGCCCGCTGCCGCACAAAAGGAAGGCAGTAGCAACCTGTGCCCATCCCCTGCCTCCCGGGCAGCAGCATAGGACATGACACTCCTCCTCCCCATGGCACCAGCCCCACCAGCAACTTGGGCAAGCGAACATTAACCATGGGGAAGATGAGCGGCAACCCCACGGTGAGCTTTTGGAAAGGATGATCACCACCAAGGAAGGGGGAGGCTCTTGGGGAACTGGGGTGCTGGGGATTGGGATGCAGTGGGAGAACGCAGTTAAGCTGGACACAGCTAGGTCTGGCTTTGCTGGAGCTTCAGCTGCAAGAGCTGTTTGTGCAAACCAAAGCAACACCTACGCAACCTCTGCAAGTACAGGGTAAAGCTGAGAGCCTGCTAAAGCACTGCCTGGGAAGGACTCGGCTTCAAGGGGCCACCACAGAGACTTGAAGCCACTGAGTGGCAAAGATTTGAGTCAACAGGAGCCCATAGGTCAAGGTAAAAGGAGCAGATCCTGTCCATGCCCCCACCACATGCTTTGTGTCACCCAGGTGCTGCCGGCCTGTTAAGTTAGATCACGTGAGTGGGTATTAGCTCAGTCTCCAACGAAGGAAGATGAGCTTGTGGTGATCTGGCCGTACCAGAGATAACTGAGCAGACCAGCAGCCTGGCGGATAGAGGAGTGGATGCATCAGCACCTTAAAAGAGCTGTTTCAGCAACACTTGCCTGCCCAGAGCCCTGGCCTGGCCCCAAAACGTGAGGCAAAGCATGAGAGCTGCTGCCTGAGCTTCAGTTGCTGTAAAATTACATCCCAATGCTGGTGCTTGTGCAGAGGGGATGAAATGGGCACTCTCTGCTGCTGCCCCTCACTTGGCACCGGTCTGGGTCTCGTCTCAAGCCCCTACCCAGCCTGAGCTTGGCAAGAGCAGGAATTAAGACTCCGCTGTCTTTCCACTCTTGTAAAAATTCAGTTCTGTAGCTTTATCCAAAACTAAAGAAGATCCAATTAAGTCATAGTTGATTCCCGTGGGAGGCCGAGGGCACTGCCCTGGTTTGTAGCATTATTTACATTCACAAGGCTCTTGGGTCTAAAACACATCTCAGATTCTGCATCTTCCAGAAATATTCCAGGCTCCCAGGCAGAGGAAATACGGTGTAACGGAAAGCAGAAGAACCCTGTATTGAAGTGTTTTACGGAGCATTGATTTTTTTCCAAGGTACAGCCCTGGGATTTTTCTGCAGAGCTGTTGTACTGTCAGCATATGATTTGCTCTACTTGCCCTTTCGGTTTTAATATCCCATTAATAATGTATCTCTGTATTTATTGCAGTTTGCATTAATGTTCCACTCTTACTTCTTGATCACTCATTATTCTCTCTGTAGTGCTAGGCAAGGCTCCAAAACCCAAACAACAGCAGCAGTGTTACTGCAGACCAAGCCGCAGCCCCACCAGATTCAAGGCAGCCCCGCTGAGGGGGATCATTTATCTTCCCAAAGCTGGCAAAGCGCGCTGCACCCAGGAAAACACGAACAGCTCGACATCCTCTCCGGCTCTGTGATCAGACCTACATTTTTCCAGGGCAATTTGGACAGTCAGCTCTTTCAAGGGATCTAAGCCAGAAAACTGTAAAACATCATTAATGAGCAGCTTGCTTAATCCTGGCTCTACAGCACCCGCTGTAACAGGAGCAGGAACGGGCTGTTAGGCTGGCTCTATCCGACAGCTCAGCTCAGCGGAGCAGGCCTCCGTGGAGGATGCGCCAACGATGCCTCCCTTGATCAACCCTGCATTCCTGAAAACGGTTGCTTAGCTGAACTTCCCCTTGATGCTGCAGCCAACGGAGCTCTGTAGGTACCTCGATTTCTCACCCTACAGCACTCTGAGCACCTCGTTGTATTCCTGTACACCTCCGGCTCGGCATCCAGGCTTGGGTGTTGCAGTGCCGGTGTCCACCTCCCACCGGGAGCACCCTCAGGCCTCACCAAACCTGTACCGCACCGCAGAGCAAATCAGAAACGATACAGAAAGGCAACGCTGAAGGAGCTGAGTGGTTGCCTCACCTGGAGGTTACAGTGCTCATCCATAACACAGAGCTTCATAACCCTCTCTTGCCTGAGGGACTTAGAACCCCTGTCTTTCACATCACAGGAAAATGCCTTAAATTCTAAAAAACAGATAGTTCCAATTCTGTTTTGAGGCAGGATTTCTCTCCACCCTTCCGGATGAGGCTGCAGAAACACTAGGACAAAGGTTTCTCTGGTTTCTCTTCCAAGCAAGCCCTAGTTTCTCCTCCCCTCCCCTGGGAACGGAGCTGACCCCCTACCTCCTTTATCCCTATGAACAGCACATTACTTCCAGCTGCAGCAAGGAGTTTCAGAGCAGGAAAATGGAAGTTTCCGTGTCCTGGGCTGGTGGTTAGGGCACTCAGGAGGTGGGTTTGAAGCCCCTCAGGGCACTGCAGAGAGCCCAAAGCAGGTCCCCTGCCTCCTCAGTGGCTTCCCTCAACGCCGGGCTCATGGGCATGACCAGACATCGTTCACCGCCTCTTCCCTGGGTGTACTTTGAAAGAAGTCACATATGCATTTGTCTACAAAATAAAACTCCGGGGTCTTCAGGGTGAAGCATCATCCATGCTGCTTAGTGTGCTATATAAACAGCAAGGAAAAGCAGGGACTGATCATATACGAAGTTCCCACTGTTCCCTTCTGGCTGAGGTAGCAGGTTGCCACGAGGCAAGCTGTGGGAGCTAAATCTCATTCTCACCTACCGCACAGCCGTTGTCTTCACACCTACAGACCCCAGCCTTCACCTCCACTCCAAAGATCAAGGCTGCCACGTTCAGTGCCGAAACCTTCAAAACACTTTTTGGATCTCAGCCCTTATGGGTGATGCGCACAAGTTCTCCTGTCTGACCTAATCCCAGAGAAAGGTTTTTGCTTTGGCTTGATCCACCTGCTGCCAGGCAGATCCGGGAGCATGGTCCGGTCACCACAATCTGACCTTGTGTGAAGAGTCCCTGAGGTGTCTTGCCAAAAGAGTCCCTGTACTTGCCAAACTCCTCAGCAGATGAGGTAGCTTCCAGGTTTCAGTACTTACTGCACCAGGCAGATCCGGGAGCATGGTCCGGTCACCACAATCTGACCTTGTGTGAAGAGTCCCTGAGGTGTCACATGCCCTTGTACTTGCCAAACTCCTCAGCAGACGAGGTAGCTTCCAGGTTTCAGTGCTTACTGCAAGCTTGAGGTGGTTTGTCCAGAAAAGCTCCGAATGATTAAAGATCTCTTTGAGCTGTGTTGTTGCCACTGCTTGGTTACTGACCTACACAAGCCTAAAAAGATGGGAGTCAAAGATCTGGCAAAACAAACTTTTCTGCTCCTTGTCTTCTAATATTTAGCTTTGCTTTTGAGATGAAAGAAGAACTAATTCCTATTTGTATCCATTCTCACTGCCTGATTTAGGATTTTTTTAACATTTACTGACAAGAAAAGCCTTCTATTACGATCTATTAAGCTTGAACACAGCTTGCTTTCCAACTACTTTGCAAACACGAGCTGATTCACCATTACCCACACACTGAAAAAGATTTCTTACCCCTCTCTTACAGGTAACAAATCTGGATCAGCAAGTGGGTGTTTTATGCTATACAAGCAGGATAAAACCCACAAGATATTCTCTGCTTGCCAAAGCACACATGACCAGAAGACAAGGCTCACTGCGTCCCTTTCTGGCTGAATAACTCTTAAGTTTTCCTGTTACAGCTTTAAAAAATCCTCTTCCCCCAGCTTTTGTATCTGCATATGCTAACCAGCCCCTTCCTGGAGTTCACATTCAAACTTACAACCTTTAGCTTTCCAGACAGATTGTTTGCTATTATTAACGGAGGTAACACACAGAAAGCAAGCAATTTTGGGAGCTACCTTTTCTTCTCTCGTTCCTCCCATGTTTTTGCAGTCTTAGAGTATCTTGGCACGCTAGAGTGTGGCAGGTAGTTAAGAGAAGGGATGGTTCCCAGAGAAGCAGCATTAAGAGCATGGCCAGTGCCAGCACCGCATCTGACTTCTAAATCACCTACAAATGGAAATGCAGCATACATAACACAAACTAGAGGAAATCACCACAAAATCTGACTGTTCAGTATTACTTTTGCGTTATTTCTGGTAATTGTCAAAGTAATGCCAAAGATATTTGAAGACTTGTTAATAGTGTGATTCTGCAGAAAAGAGTCAAAAATAGCATGAAGCATTCTCAGTGCTATCTGATGTGTTTCTTCACCACTTCTTACTAGTCGAGCTTGGTCTGCCACCAGAGATAACCGGGTTTCCTCAGAAGCAAAAGAATCACACTGAATTCTGATTCAGAGCAGTAAGATACTTACTCAGAGAGAAAAAAGAAAAAGGAAGTCCCAGTTGTGAATCCCCATCTCATTTAGTCGCAAAGCTCCACTCTCACACTCCAAAGGGGCTTTTCTAGCTTGTTCTTCTGGTCTTTCAATCATGATCTCCTCCTCTCTATGAAATCACATCTACTGCCAGATCATTGGGGTCCTTTATGCCAAAACTGACTCCATTTGTCTGTTTTATGTATTTACAAAGCAAGAGCCCTATCCATTATTGCAGCCTTCTCCACCTACTGAATTCATCATCATTTCCTGCACTGCCGATTCTGCAGGGAGCCAGAAACAGCAATTTGACACACAACATGGTGTAAAGCACAGGACAGTCATTTCAGTACGTTTTCTCAAAACGAGACTGTGTAATATCTATAGGCACTTTACTGCCCTGCTCATTCAGCATCCACACCCCTTGCTCCCCTAAAGTGTGTTGGCTGACCGCTGCCCCACCACCACACCGGACGACTTCTCACCGCTGAAGAAGCAAACAAGCAAGCCTGCCAGAAGGATTCCTACCAGCAACGCTGGCCTCGGGAGCTTCAGACAGAAACAGCAAAGCTCGATCTCTTTTCAGTTGCAGCACAGCGTAATTTCACATACACACATTTCTAATATGCAAAATTTGTATGTGGCTACATTATGCCAAAATATAAGATTACTAAATTTTCTTGTATTTCATGGCTCCGTAACTCTGTGCACAATTCGTTACCATGACACAATCAAAGCGACCTCTTAAGCGATATGAACGCTTGGATAAGTTATTTAGGTCAAACTCTTTAGTTCTGTAAAGGATGCCACATCTCCAGATAGAAAATGTGGCATAGATGCTCTTCACTGCAGGACTGTGAATACCTCTTGGGGATCTTTCTCAGCAAATGGTCTGTATCAGTACAGACTGTAGCCTGAAATTAAGTCTTTTTCTTACCACATTTCTTCTTTCCCATCTAACCACATGTGAAACTGTATCCAACAAATTCTTTCCCTGTTCACAGAATGACATGTTTTTGAGAAATACATAGCAGGTGCTAAGATTGGAGAAAGACACAAGGAAATCTTTTATGAAGATTTGCAAAGTGAAACTGGAGACCTACCGAGCTAATGCATTCGTCAAGCTTCAGCACAATTTGCAGTACATTTGACACAGTTTTAAGGGGCTGAGACAGAAAGGAGTCCCTCAAGATAGTTCACAGAGGCTCTTTCACAATCCCGAGCCAATGTCTCCCACTATCTGATCTGATCCCTGTTACCGCAGCTCCACTGGAAGGAGGAGCTCCACAGCCAGCTAAGTGAGCTCTGGCACTTTTCCAGTAGCTCAGAGGTACCCCTGAGAATGATCAGGGGTTGAAAATCTGTTAGAAAACTTGCCAGGATGGTAGTGAGCAAACTCCAAAGAATTTTAACTTCTTGTATGCATTGCATTCTGATTAAAATCAAATGTATAAACAAGTAAGTCTGATTTCTGAAGAGTGGCTAACAGCTCTCTGCTATGTGATTTTTAACAGCCATTGGAGCCAAAGTGATGGCTGTTGGCTGCATGACAAAATTCCCTTGGTAACACAGCCACATAACAGGGTGTTCAGAATATTTCTTTGCAATGTCCTTTATTAAATATCCTCTTTGATACAGAATGTTTAAGCAAAAATAGTTTTAAAACTGTTTCAGAAATTCTTACAGGAGTCTTTTGTGTAGTCACTGTTACAGCAGCTCACGTTGCCATTTAAGGAATAAATCTCTATAATATGTCAGGTTTCTCACTGTGCAGAGATCTGTTCCATACAAAGAAGTCATCAGAGTAGGCATTGGAAAATGCCTACAGAAACCATGAAAACTCTGAATTATGGTCTTTGGCTAATAATCAAATTTAATAATTGTGTCACAGACACATAATTCTTAATAAAGGAAACAGCAGAATAGAAAAATGCATCCTCTAAAGCTTATAAAAGTCATGGCAGTGCACGCAAGTACAGCAATAGAGGAGGATATGCCTCAAGCACAAACGCTTCAATACGATGTTGAAGCTTCAGCACAGCGCTGCCGAGCTACACCTGTGAGTTCTGAATGCTATTTCCTATACTGGAAATCTGTCATGTAACAACTGTGTGGCAACTGGCACTACCCACCCACGTGGGATTCTGCCCCACAAAAATTAGACAACATAAACAGATTCTGCTTTGACTTCTGTCTGCCACAGCTGTTGCACAGCCTGTTTGAGACCCAGACGGTCTCCTTCATTTTATTCTTTTCTGTGTAAACCAATGATCTCATTTTTTACATTAACAAACAGTAAATAAATGTTTCTTTGGATCAAAGGATAGCTCCTATAGGTGCAGACATTCTCATTAAATAGATTAGGCTCATCAGGTATCCAAATTAACAAACCTATTGGCACAGTGAAGATGACTGGGGACACAGTATCTGCCCTTGTTGCATAGCTGTAGAGCAAACGTATCTCTTACGATGAACATTTCCATCAGAATCCTTAAGTTATAACCAAAACACTATGTAAGGGGTTGCTTGAGGTCAAACAAACCAGTCCCTCCTTTAACAACTTTTCCGACCACTAGGCATGCAGAAGGGGATCGGAGTTCATCATGGGCACCTGTAACAGAATTCAAACAAAATCATATTAGGATGTTTCTAAAGGTTTCTCAAAGGTCAGTGCTGAAAAAGAAAGCATTTTGGTTTACATGCAAGAAGTCATCTGGTTCAGCCCCCCACTAGTTTCAGAAAGGCACTGCCACCTACAGTCCAGACTGAATTTGTATTTCTGAGAGCAGGAGTCCAAAACTCTTCCTATCCCTCCTACAACAACTATTATCTCATCCCAATCTTTTTGTCCCAGCAAAGAATTAGGCCACACATTACTAAATTCTCCCTGTTCAGCATGAAAAGACAACACGTTCTGAATTCTAAGAGAGCACAGATTTGACCTTCTGGTGAACACATTTTGCTGATTAAATAGATCGCTAAAAAAATACACCAGTGAGGCAAACCCAAAAAGATTCCCTTTTCATTGCTGCCTTTTTCCTTTGTTAGAGCGAATCCTTTTGATGTGGATTTTAAATCCTTCTGGCGAGATACGAAGAGAACTTTTCACTGGAGAGACATTCCACAAATTCCTTTGATTTTGTTGTTACTCACTGTAGCGAAATAGTGTCACAGAAATTTGGAAGCTCTCCAGATGACATGTCTGGCTAGGACTGTTTTGCTTCCACTGTTTTTATAAGCATCCAGGCTGTTTTTCATTCATCCTAACTACAGCAAGCTGGAATTTTGTCATTAGAGCAGTTGGGAGATTGGAAATAAAATTGTTAAACTTTTGGGAAGCTTGGGTCATCTTTATTCTACTGAGCAAAATGTACTGAACTTTCTATCATACAGAGGATGAGGGGAGAAGCTGCACCATAGCCCAGCGTATGGCATGTGCTTGGTGCTCTGATCTCAGCTCTCCCTGAATAATTAAATAGCTGCTCCAAAATGTGTGTCAGCTGAAGAAAAAAAAAAAAAAGCTCCTTTGTTAGATCATTACACAAAAGAGTCATAACTGTCCTGTTCGATCATGTGATGTTAACAAAAGAGTTATTCTTCCAGCAAACAGCCAAAAGGATCTGACTTCTGATGCAGTGTGCTCTCTGCACACTAAACCCTGATCAGCAGTCTGCTGGGTCACACCTGCACTCTAATGGCACTTCTTACGTTAGCTGTGCACAGCGGTCAGCAGCCACCTTTTTTCCTTCTTATTGATCAGGGCCATAAGCAGGCACCCTTGCAGTATCTCTTTAAATGCAAAGTCAAGTTATCAGTTACTTTAAAGGAAATTAGATCCAGACTGCTGCAATCCGCATTATGATTTTGATTTCCATCTTGGCAAAATCGCTAACTCCCTCCACTTGTAATCAATGTACCTTTTCTGCCAATTCACTGTGCCTTTCTGTCAGTATGCACTTCATGTATTTATTTGTAAGATTATCCATAAATATAATTACTTTTCACCTGGCAAAAACCTTCTTATTTCTAAGTCAATATGCGATAACATAAATCCAGAGAGAGTGCACAACTGTGCACAAAACATCCTCTTCTATACAATGTCACACCTGATTTACACTTTTCCTTTCTGATTTTCAGAAGAATTTTAAGTCAATTGTAACCAATACTATTCATTAAAAGGGAAATTACCTTCCCAGAAAAGGTATAAAACAGCGTTAACAAAAAGGAATTCAGTGATAAAAGTGTCGCTGACATCTATGCAAGGCAGTTTAAGATACTAGCTGAAGAGATCATGCTGAGAGCTTTTCCCATTTGTTACAGGTAGCAAAGGTGGCAGCACAGGAGCATATCCAAGAAGGAGAGTATCCAACTGGCAAGTGACAGAAACCAAGGCTATTTGCAAAAGGGAGATGTAATTAGTATCCAAAGCATGAGATCAAGCAAACTGTCCAATGACAGACTTAAAGCACAAGTTTTTTGGATAAGACTCCTAAATGTAGATAGCTAGCGCCATTTCAAATGCCCTAAATGATCCATGCAGCCACACGATCTCCACACCTTCCAGAGCAGCAACTAGAGACCAGAAAGGATATTCTTGGGCATCTCAGATGGCACCAGAAACCTACCATTAAACAAATGAATATGACCCTTCGTCTGTGTTTGAGGAAAAAAGCAAAGATAGTAAAGTGCTACAAAGCAGAAGAAAAACAGAATCAACGTAACAACCAGGAGGACTGTTCTCACAGTAAAATTCTGAATAGCAAGGTTAGAGAAGAGACGAAAATATGAAGTTGTAACACAGACATGAAAACAAAGCAGGGATGACAATTTTAACAGTACAGACAGAAAAAGGCAGACTTAGTAGTCTGTTATAAAGCTTTGCTATAACAAATCTTAACAATCTTAAGGTTTGTTATAAAAATGCCTATCTAATCCTTAAAGAAAGAGTCACAGTCCCCACAAATTACATGTGGGAGCTGACTTCATTTAAGCTGACAGAACTTTATTAAAAACATCTGGAATATTTTCCTAGTCAAGGGCTTAATTAAAATTTTAGCCTCTGGCTTTTTTTTCTAATGCAATTATGCATTACTCAAAATAGTGGAAAGTTACAATGAAAACAAAGCATATGTGAAATGCTGCAGCAATGTATTTCAAAACTAAACCATTTACCCATCATTGTTGCTTCCTTCAAGAATTTGTAGCTAGTTTCAAATGTCATCTGTTGCAGAGGGGAGGAGTTGGACTGAATTCCAAAACGATTCAGCGGTTTATAAAATCCTTCAAAACACATGTAATCTGCCACAAGTGAAAGGTGCCGAGGATCTACCACAATTCCTAAGAACGCAAGAAAGAGCAATCATCAGAGCATTCAAGAACTAAGTGTTTTAGTTTTGTTTTGTTTTAATAAATCAGGTCTAAGTTACCTCCCCTGAATCTAATCAACATGGAGAACATCTCTATTAACATTCTTCTGGCAGTTGCACCTTTTTGTGCGTAGCTGGCTTAACTGCTCCCCTCAAATACCCAAGAGGGTCAGAGCTCACTATAATATAAAACAATATCTCTCCAGGGAAACTAAAAAGTTAAGAATGCTGTAAGGTGGCAGAGTTTCTCTACATAAAATCAGTACGGTCTCCATCATCTTTGTTTATGCAGAAGGTGATCACACATCTATCCATTTGTGATGGGACAAAGCTCCAGCCCCTCACCTGGTGGCCTGCATTAGCTAGGCACTGGAGTGAGAAAGGTTATTTTCTGTGCATGATATTAGGCATTCACAGGAAACCCTGTTTAGTCTAAAAAGAAATAGCACTCATTTCTAAATAACGCTTGTGGAGTCAGAGTAATGGGGGAACATTAACAGCTCTGTCAACATTTACCTAGCAGTTCTTGAACAACTTGAAGGTCAGACCATTCTGGGCTGCCAGCTGGCAAATCTGTTTGATATAACTGGTTGCTAAAATTCCCACTGTATTAATCTTTCCTCTCTTCAATAGTTTAATTCATAGCAAGACTTAGCTCACTTAAGACAAATTCAACATGCCTAGCTTTAGCAGCCTATGAAGTCAGGCATCTTCGCTAAGCGAGTTGCCTAGACTCTCTGAATAACCTGTGCAGAGAGAACATTCAGACGATGCAGTGCAGCTGTTTTAGGAAAGGTATAAAAACTCAACTACAAAGGAAGCCTAGACTGCCATCATTAAAAAGCTAGAGTGAGGCAAGATTAATCCTATTCTCAGGGCCACTATACAAGTCTAACACTTAGCTTCCTCAGACATGTGTCTGGAGCTTCCAGCTTGCAAAAAATAAATATACCTGAATAGAAAAGCTCTGTGAAGGGCAGATAAATATCAACCTTGTCTAGTGAATTTTCTACTGATTAAATGGAACCTAACAATTAACTAACAAAGTCTTCACAGAAGGCACTATAATGATTAAAACAATGACAAGGTGCAACTTAAAAATACACACATAAATGAAAAGATCATGCAAAATCGTAACTTTTTAAGCACTGTGGCTGGGTTTTCCCATCTTAATAAAGACTACCTTTAAAAATACAAAGAAATCTTACCATATACAGCAAATACATCTTTTATTTCCTTTATAATCACCCTCAGGGCAGACTCAATTCCATAATTCTTAGCCATGGCATGAATATCATTGGAATAAAGTCTGCTCAGGTCCAAAATCTGAAAGCAAAAAAACCAAAAACCAAAACACCACAGATACAAGTTAGAATAGTAGTTACTCTGTATTTCCAAGTAACTAAAGTTAAGCTAAGATAGCTTTTTTTTCCATTTTTCATTAGCTTAAGCAGCATCAACAGTTACAGAACAACTAGGCAGCAGCTCAGAGCCAAATACAAAAATGATTCTGGGGATTTATGTTTAAGCTAGTGATCACAGCATTATATACATGAATACGAGTACTGGAATCAAAACTCACCACAGGAGAAAATTAGCTGAAATTAGAAAAGCAAACAAACAAACCATCCCACGCAGCAGAGGAACATGTTAAATTCTTCCAAACAACACAATGCAATGCCCAGTCTGTCTGTGCCAGCCAGAACTCTTAGCAAAAGCAGGAGAAGATGTAGCTTAAAACAATCCTATATTTGTAGAGTTATGGGCTAGATGGCATAACAGAACTATTCATCTCCAAGTACGGCAATTCATTTAGATGGAAGAACTCCCTCAAGTAACATTTAGAGAGACAGTTAGAAGCATGGTGTGAAATTATCTGTCATTAGACACTGGGCTGCTGCACAAAAACGGATTTGCAAGCTGCCCTTGAGAAAAGGCTCTGCTGAGCTCTGAACACATCTGGGGGCAAAAAGGAGGAGGAAGAGAGTTTAAGAGCTGAAAAGGCTGCTAAATTTAAATGGCATCCATCATCCACCACCTCTCCCTAGAACACAAAAGATCATTCAAGTTCAGGAATATAAATAGATTTCATACATCAGAGTATTTGAACAGCTCCACAAGGTTTATCCCTTCAGTATGCAGAACAAGTTCCTTCTCTCCTTGCTTATTGGTACTTTCATTCAACAAGCATCGTGTGATCCCCTTCACTTCATGAATGACTGTGCTTCGTGCGAGAGACACAAGCAAGGAAGAGACATCAAAGTACACCTTCATCAATGGAAGCATCAGTGAAACCTAAGAGGAAAAAAACCAATGTAGTGTTGTTCCGTAAGGAAGCTTGAACATTAGGCTCAGTAACAGACTACTTCTTTTTAGGCAAAAAGTAGACAACTGGAATTACCCTAGTTCTGTGTTTAGGAACACAAAATGTCTGACTAGAATTACAGTTGAATGATGTTAATATGAACACCCCATCGCAGGATCATTCATCCACATTGCTTTCAAGATCTCTGAACTTACACTGACTGGGTTTTTTTGGGTGGCTTTTTTTTGGGGGGGTGGGCTATGTGTTTGTTGGGGGTTTTGTCTGTTTGTTTTTTAAGATGTTTAGACTTTTTCAACAGTCCAGCCATCACTTTTATTCATCAAGAGCTACACGGTGGTACATCATATACTTAAAGATTAAAACACAATAAACCTGTCAAAAACCTGTTTCTAAAACGAAGTTTCATCAGGTGTTCTGAAAGTTAGAAGTTACTAAAAATTATGTCAAGAAACACATTTATACTGCCACTTTTCTGTATTAATATAAGATTGCTGAGACAAAACAGCAGCACTAAAAAGATCAATTTTTTATGGCAGCTACATGTAACCGTTGCACAACCACACTCAGATGTTTCCAGGCACCACCATCTTACCTCACACCAAAGTTCATTTTCGGTGTCAAATGTGTAATCCTGTATTGATGGGTGGCTGTCCAGAACAGCATTTACTCGCAACTCTGCTGACTGAAGTAATTGATCTTTCTCTTTCTTAGTCTGAGACATAAAGGAAAGACGTTGAGATTCATCACCATCTGCTCCATTCTGATCTTCTTCAGCACCAGGACTACTTTCTTCTTTTTCTGATTCAGCCCCTTCCTCTTCTAGATTCTCGTCAATGTTTTCTTCCCCATTCTCTTCTTCACTCTCATAATCAACCTGCAAAGAAATAGCGTTGTATCTGTCTGAGCCAGAACACGTACAGAAACAAAGCACACCATGAATAGTTTTATAAATGAATATTCTTGACAGCTGAGATGCAAGTATCTTACCTATGACACAATGAAAATGCAATTTTGTTGTAAAGAAAATAATACAGAGTCCGCTCAGTCTCTTATTTCTTTATAATCCTGTCATTATTCCTCAATACAGTCTGGGATACTACAGATGCCCAAAAAAGCCCCTTCCCATAATCCAACTCTGATGATGGGACTCCCCTCAGGATTTTCAATTACTGTACCCTCTTGCTGAAATTACAGCAACACATCTTTTAAGGAGTAATTATGAAATAGTGAACACAGAAACATGCAGAGCCAGGGAGAACCACAATCCCTTCTTATTAAGAACCACAGTAAAGTTTTAAAAACAATTAATGGCATGAAATTAGCAAGAGGTAAAGTTAGGGTGAACTACAGCATAGACGACCTGATTGCCAGACACCTCTCCCCGGTGCCTGAAGCTTTGGAAAAACACAGATCTCTTCCATCTCTAACTTGCATGGTTCTGTGTTACTCTTAAAGGACAGCAGTGATCAGGCTCAACTATGATGACCAAGGTTATCACAAGTCTCAGCTCACATCTTCTGCTATAGTTTTCCTCCCAATCAAAATCAAAACTGGTCAACACAAAGCACAAAACTGTGTTTTTTTCAGCATTTTGTTTCAATGGAACCTTTCCTTCCCAACTCAAACCAAGGCAGAGGAAATAGGAAATTAAAGTGCAGTGCTGAGCACCTATAAAATCACTACCTCTTCTTCCTGGTTCTTCCTCCGTTTTGCTTCTGTAGCATCACCGTCCCCTTCATCAGCTTCTGCATCGACAATGTTCTCTTCTTCCTCTGCTGGATCCTCCTGATTATTCTGTGTCTAGAAATCCATGACAGACTAGATAATCAGGCTGACTGCTAGGAAGCATCAACTGCATAAAAGGCTTTACCCAAACATTTGGAATTTAAAAATCTCTTGTTCAATGTTCAACCTTTAAGGATAAATTAATTTCTATAAGCCCACTACTATAAAGAAATAATGAACTTACACTCATGATAACTTTAACATTAAGCAAGATGAAGGTCTACAAGACAGATAAGCTATTAGTCTGCTTATATGACAGTCCTTGATGAGAGTGGAGTGGCACACGGAACATGCAAAAGCCTTTCAATGAAAAAAAGGATCTTCCCCAAAGTTTTGACAAGCCCTGCTATAAGAGGACATTGATCTGGGAGCAAACGGAGAGTAATATGCTTTTATGTCAGTGAAGCTAAAATAAAAAGGCATTTTCAGGGTACAGTCTGAAGTAAATTAGGATTTAATATACAATAACTTTAAATTCCTTGTTAATTTTATGAGAATGCAAAGTCAGTTTATGCATAAAGAAAATATTTAAGAAGTAATTTCATATTCACACATTTTGTGTTCACATTGAAACATGCTATGCTTTTCCAAATTCTGGTTCTCAAAAACAAGTAAAGGAAGCAAGGCATTTCTTAGGTAATGTTTTTCTGTACCTTATCTTGGTCACCATCTAAATCTTTCCGACTTGCCTTCCGGGTGCTGACTTGAGTAAAAGATGCCATCTTTGCATTCTTCCTTTTAATTGCTTCCAGAAAAATTTTGAAGAACCTGAAAGAAGAAGCAATCCAGAATGTCAAAGCTCAGCACTACTGCAGTCAATTTCAAGTTGTCAGAAAATTAGTTCATGTTGTTTAAGAAGCCAGTTAACTCATGACAGGACACATTCTCTGGTGGAAGCAAAAGTACTTACTTCTAGGCAAATAATTTTTCTTCTCGTCCCCTTCCCATTCCTTTACGAATCGAAAGGTTGGTATCATCTGTCTTACAATCACAGATGTAGCCATGCTACATAAATTAAAATTATAAGCTCATCTGGACATAAAATCTGCACATCAAATTGACCTTCAGAAGAGATGGTTTACTGCTGGGCTTTTTTCTTTTTTAAACCAATGAGCACTTGCAAAATTGTTAAATAAAGTGACCCAGCTTGAACTCATGTGGCCTGAAGGAGGAAGAAATCAATGAAGCCTTTTTGCAAACCAAAAATAGCTTTCAATAGACCCTTATCATTAAATGTTCTACTTTTAACTACACAAATTTGGCCAGACATGGGGAAGGAAGTGGGGAGAGAGGGGGAAGCCAGTCTTTTCTGAGTTATTTATTTATTTTTTTAAAATAATTTTTAATTATTTATTTATTAAAAATAATTAAAAAAAAATGAAGTTTTAGTTCTGTTCAATGAGAGCACCAAAGGATACCTAAAGCATTCAGACATTTCTGCTTGTAATAAACATTTAAGCATCCAAAGATAAGAAATGAGATGTTGCTTATATGGTTCTTCTCTGAGTATATCAGAGATATGTGAAAGATCTGCCTTGATACAATTCTGCACTGTCACAATGCCACAGATCCACAGTTTTATTTAAGACATAAAAAGCAACCGTGTAGATGCTTCTGCAAGCACATCTGCAGGAAGCTGTTGCTCTGAAAGCCATAGCAGCACTAATAAACAACATGCAGTGACCCCCAGAGCCCATGGGAAGGCAAAAGAAGAGCAAACATGTGTCTGACCAAACAAGTGTCTGAAAGCAAACTCACCTTGTTTCCATGAAGTGCAAGATGGCCCTGGGCTTCACGCACTTCTCCTCTCGGTAATATTCATGGGGCAAGAAATGGAATTTGATTTTGTAGAGGCGATGTTTATTCTGCTTGCACTTCACACGCAGGGTTTCCTCTATTTCAACTTTCTGCAAGACCTACAAAAACCCCAAGTAGGAACGTTACTCCCGTGATGAAGACACTGCATTTACTTCCTGCAATTTCAATGCTTTCCACAGGAGACTAGAATTACATAAGGCCAACTGGCAAATTTTTGTGGAGGTTTTGTGGCAGCTCCCGTGCAAAAGGACTCTACCCTATTGCACTGGTTTTGCCTTAAACTCCTCCCAACGATTAACTTGGACAATACTGGGAGGTCAGTCTCGCCTCCCACCTGACTCCTTCACAAGAGACTACACTTCTTAGTGGGTCAACAGCTTCATTTTACTGACCCACGCTCATTGAGCATGACAGTATTTCAGCACAGAGCTGAGTCTTAACTCTATCCTTGCTGCCTTCTACTTGCAAGAGTAAGACAGAAGAGGGTAGGGCATGCAGGAGAGCACAATAAAGACTGCACTCCTAGGAAGTGGGGGAGCACAGAATACATCAGACTTCAGTATATCGAGCCTCCATGGAGCTGCATGTTTTGCTTCTATCGAGCACAGCCACTTGTATGAGATTACGAAGGGGTGGGGGACAAAGAGAAAGGTTTGTCTCAAAGATAAAACAAAACCCCTCCAATTCTAGAGACCGACAAAAATGAGCTTAAGAAAAAGCCAAACAAGGCTATGGCAGCAAACATAAATTCTCCCTGCTGTTATACTGCTATATGTGAACTATTACCCTTCCTTCCTATAGAGTTCATAGCCTGTGACAATGCTCTACGAGTTAATTTGAATTTAAGTCTCATACAGCCACAGTAACCACAATTCCTTTCAATGCTCCACTTCCTAGCAGATGTTACAGGTTCAGTATGCCAGAGGTGAAAAGAAAGGATCCCCTCATCTTGCGCCCACAGATAAGCCTTCAAAAATGGAAACTGCTACAAAGCCAGAGTAACTGATGAGCTCAGACAGGAAATTTTGTTTTGCTGACTCCCAAAGGATACACTGAATGGGAGGCTCACCTCAGCTAAGCACACTCTCGTGAGCTGTTTCTTAAGCTGTTTCACCTTCTTGAGGGCTTTCTTGGTATTGAACACAGGAACACTCATCATTGGCGTTTTAATATTTGCACTGGCCACCATCAGTATTTCCCGCAACCTTTAAATAAAGAATGATCTTTCAAATTAAGTGATAAAAGCACTATTCAAATAAATATCTAATTCAGTTAATTAGACAGCATGCAGCAACTGCCAGTTCTACCAAAGCCATATGCATCAAGAGCTCTGATTACCATTGCACTGTTCCTTTTCACTTTCCTGGTTCCTCATCAGGCACAGCACAACAGTAGCTCTAGTGTCTCAATTAGATCATCACCTCAATTACAGGAAAAGAATAGAGATAATAATAAATTGTTCCAAGAACAGAAGAACTAAGGAAGCCTGTTTCCTACAGATGCATAATGTATGCTTCCTCATACTTTCTCCCCCTCCCCCGCTTCTCTGAAGTAACACAGCCATCTCCCACCTAAGGTATCACAGACCTACACACAAGGCCAGGGCCAGCACCCATGTTATTCAGAGCAACTGGATGACTGGCTGGTAAACACCTGTGTGTTGATAACGTCACTGTCACCAAACAGAAGGGCCAGGGAAAACCTGGCTCCTATAAAACAGGTCTCTTTTTGCATAGGTGATAATACTATCAAACATGCCAGATTTCATAGTTGCAGTGAAGTTTTGTGTGTGAAAGAAATAGGTTTAAAAGGCAGTAGGCGGAAGAAGAGGTCAGCAGAGGGCAAACCCACAAAGCATCATTTCTTTAGGCTTATACTGTACTGACAAAAATATACAGCAAATAGCTTATTTGTTTCTATATCAGGTAAGAGTAAGGGACCTTCACAAGTATTTTGCATCTGGAAAATGAACCAAAACAACCATAAAATTGTAAAACAGTTCTGAACAGGCACAATTTACAATTAAACTGAAGGGCCGTTTGCCCTCAAGATTACACATGTACCTGCCAGTGAGATTAAGCACCATTAGGTAACTGCCAAAAATGGCAAAGGACCCATTAAGAACAGTTTTCTCACCTTGGAATACCCAATGTGACATTCATTTCACCTCTGCCAGCAAAGTGGAAGGTGTTCAGAGTCATCTGTGTGGAAGGCTCCCCAATACTCTGAGCTGCAAGAAGACCAACAGCTTCTCCTGGGTCACAAAGAGATCGCTGCCACTTTAAATACAACAAATCCTTTAATCTGAAGACAGGAAATAAGAGGTTTAGCTCAATGTAGTACAAAATAAAGAATTCGGAAGAGACTGAAACATTGCTTAATTCAATAAAGTTACCTCTCTCAGTCAATTTCTCCTGGTAGGTTATGGATAAATGCACTCCGCAAACTGTAAAATTGTCTATCCCAATCTGATCTGACAAACACAGTCCATTAACACAGAACTGGGGTCTTGGTCAAACCATATTTTAGTTCTGCTGCTAATTCCCGGAAAGTCAAGAGACTCCATTTACTCCCACTTGGACATCTTAACTGCTTTGCTAACTCCAAGATGTGGCAAGAGCATATTTTGGGTTTTAAGTGTTATTTTATATGTAGGGGGACAGTAATACACTGCTGTTGTTCCATTAATTGGAATTTGCCAATTTATTATTTGCCAAAGCCCTTAGCAGCACAGCAAAATTCGCGTTTGGAAGAAACAGATAACTAGGGCGTCTCGACTGCACACTAAGCACACTTGGCTTTCAGGAACCATTCTGAAACTCACCACTTTGTTTCACAAATGCCACAACAAAAACGAGAGTTGATGAAGACTTTTCATCTTTAGCAAACTCAGTCCAAAAATGGGTATTTTGGTTTTTGGCTCAGTGCAAAGAAATAAAGAGACAGAAATTATTACCTATCAGAAGAAAGTACTGGGCGCATACAACTTTGTCTGTTCTCAGATTCCCATTTGTTGATATAATCTTCAACTCCATCTTCAAATGTTTCTGAAACAGATCCAAAATAAGTATCTGGACGCCAAACACCAAGGCTTGGGTCAGGACACTTATTTGTCTTCTTCAGATACTTTCTTCGTTTCTTCTCATCTAGTTCATACCACATCTTCAATAACTGAAAGTAAGAAGAGATATTTTTAAGCAGACTGTTTTATCCCCAGTAAGACCAAAACCAAGTAACATTGCTTCCACCAGCAATCAAGCAATAGCGAAGGAGGAAAAGATTACTGGTGTAAAACTTAAGGGTGTATGAAACACACAGCAAATAACAACTCAGCTACAAATATGTCATTCTCCATTTTCTGATACTTACACTTCTGATCCCAAATGATTTCAAGGTTCTTTACAAGCTTGAAATAGTCAGTTATCTATCCGTAGTAACTACTCCAGAAATCAGTGAAATACAACCCTCTAATAATGATTTTAGCTTGAGAGTGAACTCCCTTGACATACTTAAATCTTTACTTCTAGCTGACTACCACCTCACCTGTCTAAAGCTGGCATGGCAAAGCAGGTTTGCTGATTTTCAGCTGTCAACATTCAAGTACAGTAGTCCAGCAGAGACCTTGAACACAGCTTGGATCTTATGCACGCGCATCAGTTTTACTTCTATTCTTCAGTTTGCTAGTCTTTCCAATAACATTTCAAATGTTGCATTTAATAAAGAAAAAAGTTAACACCAACTTTAAAAAAAAAAGAAAAATCAATAAAGGAAATGAGCTAAACGTATCTTCTACATGTCTTGCTGTTTTATGAAGGAGGAACTGGCTTTTGACATGGAATTCTGTCCACTGAGCTTTATAATATACTCAGAGATAAACATGTATCTATATCTACCTAATCTACAAAGAAAAAAAAAAAAAGAACAATCAGCAAATGAATCCCCAGGCCAAACCATTTTGAATGTTATCAAAATTGCCGGTAGCAACACAAATTCCGCAGAGCTGATAAATGAACCTGTGATTAGGCATAACATTTGCAGACAAACTAACAGAGTTATGTATCTCAACACCTTCAACTTGGAGTTTCATGCTAAATGTCTGCGTTCTACCAGGGTAAATTCCTTGTGAAAATAAGGGTATGAAGCAGCACCTGTTAGCATTTTGTGTTCATACATACAATCTTCATTAGAAGCCAAAACATACAGATTAGTGCCCTGATGTACAAGAGGCTTAAGCAATAGTACTTTTTTGAAACACTAGGCAGGGCTGGCTCAGCCCTTTGATCCTCATGTTTAAACAGGCTCTCATCCAGCTAGCAGGTATCTGTCCATCCAAGAGATCTACTCTGTGTACATGAAAAAAAAAACAAAACAAAACACCCCAAACCAACCACCACCAAAACAAAACAAAAACAATCGCCCCAAAAAACCCAAAACCATGGGCTGTTTTCTAAAACTAGTTTTACCTCAAAGTTTTTGGCCTCTACCCTAGCACTAGGACCCACAGGCTTTAATAAATCAATCTCAGCTTCATCACCCACACAGCTGACATATGATTCCTTCAAAAGATAACTTGCATGAAGTAAACTGTGAAACATTTTGGGACACTTGGCCCAGGTGACGAAGAAGGCCAATGGCATCCTGGCCTGTATCAGAAACAGCCAGCAGGACAAGGGACGTGATCCTCCATAT
>NW_009637230.1:0-20707 GCF_000690535.1 Cariama cristata | reverse complement strand
AAAAAAATCACTGAATTCTGCAACTTTTTTTAAACAGCTTGGTCAATTCAACTGCTTCTGTGTTACCTGTAAAGTAGCAGGATCTCTTCCATTTTTGATTTCTCCTCCTGGAATCTGTGCTTTTACACTTGCCATTTTCTTTTGGGAAAACATCAGAAAACCTCCTTCTCTTTGCACAGAGTTTTGGTGCCTGGTTCGCCACTTTTTGATGGCTTTGAACTGCTCGTTAGCTTGGTGTGACTCCATCCTTGCTAAAGCTTCATCCAGATGGTTTGCCTTCTGGATTACCTGTACGAAAGTTACCTGTATGATTATTCTTCTTTCTACACTCACTGTAGCAGAAAAGGCAAAACAAACTGAAAAGCTCATCTGCTGCCACTCAAAATGTTCAGCCGCTGTAAAACCATTTTCAAAATTGGTTTTCAACGCAACTGAGACAAAACTCCTTGTACCTTTATGTGACTATTGCCATTCTTTAATAAGCAGTGATGACACTGGTAAAAGCAAGTTAATCAAACTTGACAGACTGAAGAGTAAGGTCATCTCTGTTGAATCCAAATGCAGAGTTAGAATAGATGAGAACAGGGCGAGTGCTTGGTGCTCTGTTGAAATTGAGGCTGCTTAAATCATGCCACAGACTTAAGATTCGCTTCCATATTTTGAATACAACGGCAAATAAAACTGTAGGTTAGTCTGAGAGTGACCGAGAGAAACACCTATGCGACTGGATCCCTAACAGATATGCCAGATGTTAACTGGGTATTTCAGTCTCCCCCTTCACCCCATAGAAATACTTAAGATTTAGGTATTCTACCTCGTAGTTTTCTGCAATGAAAGGAAACTGCTCGGGTTGTAAGAACTGAGTTTTAGGGATATCAAGCCCATCTTCTCCATACAGAAACTGCACCACACTGCCATCACTATCTCGTACAGTCAGGTCATACTGAACTACCAGTCCTTCCAAATGTTTTATGACACACCTGTTAGAGACAGAAAAAAAAAAAAGAAAGAAAAAAACCCTCCACTAAGAGGCTAGAAAGCAACAAGGATGATTACACTCTAATATGAAAAATACTGTTTTCATTAATATCCTAAGTAGACTTAAGGGCTGATCAAGAATTCTGGAAGCTAAAAATCATGCAGGCACGACACACAGGTGAAATGTGTAATGATACTGCAAAGCTTTCTGCATGTTGCTCCTTCCAGTTTCCTTGGACTGAAATGAGTTAAAATGAAATAGCAAATTACTTTCTATTTCTGCTGTCAGTCTTAAACAGTTGTCCGAAAGAAGGGGGCATCTCCCCCTTAGAACCCCTCAGTAACCTCTCTGAAACAATCAAAAAGTTCCATCATCTATAGACTGGAGGTGTTGCTTGAATAAAAACGAGGGCCACATAATGTGCCCAAGAAAAACTAGAGTTGCCTGGAATTTGTACATCTTTACTTGTACCAGGAAAAAGATCTCTCCAGAAGGAAAACTTGCTGTTGCTGCAACATGCCAGAGGTAAGTCAGAGGCAATAAAGTTCCACTTGACCTAGCCCTCTAGAAAGTCGGCCTTAGAACAAACATTCAACATCTAAGCAATACAGATGCTTCTTCTAGTCTACAGTACTCTACAAAAAAACCCAACCAAAAATAAAAACCGACCAAAAAACCAACCAAACAAATGGATCTTTTAAAGGCTTAAATTCCAAAACAAGCCTCTTACCTTTGCAGGTACCCAGAACGGCTGGTTTTGACAGCTGTATCCACGAGACCTTCCCTGCCAGCCATGCAGTGAAAGAAGAATTCCTGAACATAAGCACAATACCATCAGCATTCTGCCGAGAAGCACACCACGACTGGTAATTTATGCTCTTTCTCAAAAGCTAGTATGAAAGTATGGTGAACAAAGCTGATTTATCTATAATCACAGACACTGTATTAAAATACCAAGATTTGGATAAACTTCAGTATAAGCAAAAGCAGTATTAGACTTACAGAAGGTTTGATTCCAGTGAGGAATCTGCCAGTCACAAATCCTCCTGAGCTAGGGGAAAAATCATAAGGCTGGAAACATGGCAGCGATTTGCCAGATGCCATCAGTGGAGGTCTTCGACCTTCCAACTCAATCTGGCCCAGCAAACAAGAAATCTAAATGTGGACAGGAAAAAAGGAAACATCACTTTTCCATCCAACTTTTTTCTCACATAAGTTCAACAATTTTTCTCGAAAAACATAGTTAAAAAAAAAATGTTCACTAAATGTTCTTTAACTACATGTCGACGTGTTCATTAAATGGGCTTGCTACTGATGGGCAGAAAAGGCATGTAGATTCCATGTGGTCTTAAGTTATTCCAGCCCCCTGACTCATCCTCAACATCTCCATTCTCATTCTGTATGTTTATTTTAATACGAAGAGATGTGAAACTAAAAATATCTAAGTATTTTTTAGGTCCCTACATCACCCTTACCTCCTCTCAGGAGCGTACTAAAAACAGAACAAAAAACCCAAACAAAAACACGCTCTCTCTTGAGTTTTGGTCATTCTTTCTCAGAGACAGAATTTTAGGTAGCCTTTTCATGTAGTGTTTAGTGCTTGGTGTCTGTATTGCAGAAGGCAAAATGAAAAAGCATCCTTGCCATCTCTACCAAAATCAAAGTAAGATTTAGTTGTTCCTATTCAGTTACGGAAGAAGGAAACAGCGGGGTCAGTCTCCAAAAGAGGCCAGGAAAAGTTCTCTTTCTCCTACCTTAGGTTTGTTTGCATGATCTGCAGCATTCCTGCTAACAAGAAGGTCTGCCGCTTCTACAAATCCTAATATACTAATAACTGATGCAAAAATTGGAGGTTATAATGGAAACTGACTCTCCTCCACCACCCACTGAGGTTTTTATTACATCCTTCTAAAATTTTTCCACTCCAAAGGCCTCTCTTCCCAAAGCTCAGAATAAAAATCTTGCTTTGGTATTAGATATCCACACAACAGCTTCTCAATAGCTTGCATTCTAGGACAAATCACATCACCACATGGAGCTGCTAAGTATTCTAGCTGTCATTACCTGCATTGTATTTACAGTGGATCCTTTGGCTCCTGACTGTACCATCAACTGCAAGTTGTTCTCTGGAAACCTCCTGTAGAGACCAAGGGGCATACAAACCTAAAGAGTTGTGGTGGAGTGAAGAGAACAAAATCAAACCGCTATTAATAAAATAATAAACCAAAGCAATTCCTGTTGAAGGCTTTAAGAAAGTGAAACGATGAGTAATCACAAACATGCCAATTTATAATTTTAAAAGCATTTTGAATGTGAAGCCATCTTCTCATTCAGGAAGGACAAGGTTGAGGTGGCAAGGCAGTACGTGAAGCCTCATGCCAGGAATAGATCGAAAGCTTCAGCCTCCAGAACAGTCAGGCACTCCTCATCAACATTAAGTTAACTTAATAAGAAAGTCTCCAAACAAGATTAGTATACACAGATGCCTCAATGCCAACCTTGTTAACTTCATTGTTGTAATTGTTTACTTCCTCCTTGAATTTCAGATCAACCATGTTAAAATCCCTCTGGTCTTTGCAGAGATGGGCATCCTGCCATTTCCCTTGGGCCTCCTCACATGATGCTGTTTCTGGCAAATTAAGAGCAGCTCTAACAGCCTGAAAGTAAAATATGCGGGTTTTTAGGTGCTAAACAGACCTGATTAAACAGGGTAGGATTTCTAAAATTTTTAATTATGGAGGGAAAAAAAATTCTGCAAGACAGACTTACTTCAATACCACACTGGCTTGACTTTTCAATGATTTTTTGTCTTTTGTGGTCTGCTTCAGGTTTAACCAAAATATCTTCAATTCCTGTTAAAGAAGAGTGACAGACCACATAATGATCTAAACTGAGAAAGAATGGAGCAAGAAACCACATTTGGTGTCAGGGATTTTGAGAGGAAGAAGTTGGAAAAGAAAGTCACAATTAAAGATATAATAATTGTTAAAAGCCAGACTAACTGCAGTTTGACAAGAAAAAAATAATCTTGAGTGGCTTTTTGAGGGAGAAGGCATAGGCTATCAACAAAACACGCAACATCCGCTAAGCTAATCATTAAGGGTGCAAAATCAACTCCCTAACTTAAAAAGTCTTAACTATAGCAGTGTCTATAAAAATCTTAATTGGTGCACTTGCACACAAACAAACATGTTACAGGCCAGCCACATCAAGCTGTTCTTTCTCTTCCATCCACTTCCAAGTACCTAGTAGCTGACTTTTGGAGCAGCTGGCATTTCCTAGTTTTAAGAAGGTAAACTAAAAATACAGACCTTTGTGATGACAGGACCAGGAGAACAACAATTTAGAACAAATTAAAGGTTGGAACCCTAACTCCTGTAAGCTATTTGTAAGGAGTCCTGCAAAAGTCACTAAAATGGTCACTAAAATGGCTGGAGCACGTGATGGATGAGGAAAGGCTGAAAGATGTGCGTGTTTGCCCCTTAGAGATGCAAGGAAACAAAATTTTCTTCACAAGGAAAAAAATTTTGACAATGTATGTGATCAAATGTTGGCACAGGGACCTAGAGAAGTTGTGCAATTGCCATCCCTGGAGATATTCACAACTTGACCGGGCACAGCCCTGTGCAAGCTCATCTGGTAGGACTTGCTTTAGGCAGGGAGCTGCATTACATGACCTCCGGAGATTCCTCCGAGGCTACATGTATAGCAGCTCCAGGGCGACAAGTAGGACACTTTACTAGTGAGTTACACGCACAATTACAAGGCAAAGGAGCCTATGGCCCTGTCACGTGTCCCTCTGTCTTCACTCTTTCTGTCCAGTCATGCTCTCCTTTTCCCATTACACCCTTGTCTCTTCTACTTTATCTCCTTCTCCTGAACCTTATTCATCCCACCCCAAAGTCGCATTTTACTCCGTCCCAAATCATCTCATCTTCACCAAATCCGAGACTCTAGCTCCAGTCCCACTTCTCTTTTTATGATGTTTTAACTATCTAGTGATCCCAGCCTCATCATCTTTTCCTAACTAGTTTTTACACCCTGGCTCTCAAGACATATTTTCTATGTCTTACAGTCAATTAATCACCTTCCTCACTTCAACAGATCTCCCTCCTTTTTCCTTGGCTCACAGCAGTCTGTTGGTTCCTCACTACTGCTGTCTATCAGTTGACTGTGTCTGCATAACTCTAAGTGATCACATTGTGTCTTCAGATAAAAGTCAATTCAAACTCTCCTGCTGCTGTATTTCATTAGTGTAAAAACATCTTGTAATGCTTTACATGGTAATTTGAAATATTTCAACTATCGCAAGAAGAGGGGAGTACAGTAAGGGTCAAATTTTTATTGCCTGCCAAGTGAATTTTTGTATGAGTCTGCAAAACTATAATGAAAGTCAAACATTTACCAAAAGATTTACAGTAGAATGAGAGATGCAAGACTTGACTAATAACTCCACAAAGTTCTTCCATCTCACTTTATCAGTTGTTCTGGTTTCTACACAACAGGTTTTTTTCAGAGAAGTTAAAAAAACCCCAAAAACCTCACTCATAGGAGGTTGTGATCTAAACAGAATTTCAACACAACACATTTAGGCCCTGTATGCTTTGATTAGGCAGGACAGAAGAGAGAACCTCAAAGACTCATAGGAGGTTGTGATCTAAACAGAATTTCAACACAACACATTTAGGCCCTGTATGCTTTGATTAGGCAGGACAGAAGAGAGAACTTCACGGACATACTCAGGATCATATTTTCTCTTTATGCTTAGAAGGCCAGCTATACACCAACTAGAACAAAAAAGACCAAAAAAAAAGGCAGGCAAACAGCTATCCCACTCAAGGACAGTCTTGCAAAATTTTATTTACAGAACTCTTAGCATGTATTATGCCCAGCAATGTCTGTTTTATATCTCAGGATACGAGATAGTGAACTAGTCCTTGTGTTACTCACCCATGGTAAATCCCCTGTACAGCTGCAGATAAGCGGTAAAGAGGCGTCCTAGACACGTTAGCACTTTCCCACTAGTTTCACCCCCGTAGATTTCATAGCAACAGTGGACCAGGCCATAGGCAGAGCTGCCAAAGTGAGCTTTGTCCAAGACTCCACACAGTAATTCCCCCTTTCTAATAATAACCTGAAAAATAAAACAGAGCTATTCAGGAAAACAGAAATTTTGATCTTATTATGATCTCCCCAGGTTTTTCTGTGTAATCTACATGAAAACACATTTAAGTTTAAAAAGCCCACATATTAGTGAACAGTTAAATACAGTTAGATTATCTATACTTCCAGAGTTTATAGCAGAAATAAAACTTCTAACACCATCTGTATTTTTCCACCTATAAAGTCAAACAATGAAGACACATGGTCAAACAAAACCAGATGGAATCTGTATCAGTCACGATCAGAACAGAGTTTTTGCTGACCCCCAGGTCTACCCTCTAATCACCACCTTCTGGCAGTAACTGTTTCTCATTATCTGTTTTTAACTTTGTCATCTCCTGGCTTCCCTTGCCATTCCTTTACTCTATACACAATTTTATTACAAAGCATCCCAGCCCAGCCTCCAGAGTTGCTGCCCCAGCATACCTGAGATTCACACATTGAATCAAGATTTAGACAACTGTTTGCAGATCCCTTTACCCAGGCTCTTCCACCGATCTTAGCTTTCCCAGTCAAATTCAGTGGGACATGTTTTTCTGGAATGATGTTTATTAACAATGTAGAAACAACCTAGAAAGAAGAAAGAAAAGTGGCAGGAACTATTTATTTCCTATATTCCCTTCTCAACATAAAGAATTTGGCATGGAGGAGAAAAGCAGCATCCTATATGAATTTTCTCCACTGACAGCAAAGCTTTAAAAGCTCAGAAATCTGAAGTTTACAAGACAGAAATATCCTCTTGCTACCATAGCCTTTGAAAGATCAGTGAGCTGAGACACATAATTATTCAAAACCATATGGCACCAAAGATTTTTCCAATAATTAGATATATACACACACATATATATTCAAACAAAGAAAGAGTTGTCTGTTGGGTTTTACAGGAAAAACTGGGAGAGAATTTGCCCTACTGTGTTATGAGACATAATACTTGGATTGAATGTTAAACTCTCTTAAATAGTAGAAAATGGAGCACTCACTCAGGCTTCCCAGATATTACATCAACCTAATGATCTCAACCAAAAAGTCAAATACCAGAATATTTACCTACAACCTTTAAGTTCAGAGATTTAAAAGCACTGACTGGCATAACTTAGTTTATCATGATCAACAAATTTCTTCTCTGCTCCCACACCTGTAAACTGCAGCATTATACTTCTATCTGCAACACTGTTCAGAGCAGCAAGTAGAAGTACCATTCTAATACTGTCATTTTAAATGAAAGATGACTCCCATAGCTGAATACAAGCTCAACAAGATATACATGGTGTTGATCAGATGATGGGATCTGGCTTTTCAGCAACCCTCAGCAACACTATTTTCAACATTAGCATTCTGCTTACTTTGGAACCACTGGCACTCTTTAACTCAATAAATTATAAACTACCTGCTTTCCTGTCCATAATCGTTGTGGTTTCATAATGGCAGGAGGAAAGATTTTAATTCTTCCTTTTTTGTCTGTTAGTCCTCGATAAACAAGCTCCATATACTGCTCTCTGGTGAAAAAGCAGCCCCGGATTGTCATGCTGACTCCAGAAATCATGTGATCCTGGATCAAGCCAGGAAGTGGCTTCCCATCTAAAAAAAAAAAAAAAAAAAAAAAGGGTTAGGGGAAGTAACGAGTCATGTGCAAGCAGCTCCCAAAATTATTCCAGCTGGATAAAAGCACTGAAGTAATTTGTAGAGAACTTGTCATCACAGCATAACTCTCTACTAAATCTCTTCTGGACATTGACATCAAAAGGAATGAGATTGTTTGGATGTGCTGATCCTTCTTTAGAAGAAGAGAACAACAAGTGGAGACAAAACAGAAACCAGGAACAAGTTTCAAAAACAAATTAAAAAAAAGGAAAAAAAATCAATCTCATTTATCATTAGACAAAACAAATCAAACAAACAAACTAACTAACAAAAAAAAAAAATCCAACAAAGTGATTTCACATAGGAATAAATTTATCTGACAGTTTTACTTACCTTTGGAACCAGATACTGTTCATCAGTAAAGGCTAAGGTGTAGGCTTCTGCTCTACCTAGCTCACTCTGTGGAAAATGAGCATTCATTTCATCACCGTCAAAATCAGCATTGTAAGCCTTGCAGTTGGCATAGTGAAGCCTTAACACTTTTTCTCCAGGCAAGATTCGGGCCCGGTGAGCTTGGATGGAGGGTCTATGAAGCGTGGGCTGGCGGTTCAGTAAAAGGACATCTCCATTTTTAATATGTCGACATACCTGCAAGAGAATTTTTATCGCTGCCTATAAGGCATTTCCATACATGCCTCTGAAAAGGCTGCGTCTTAAAATATAGACAGATTCAAAACATTTTCTTTCTAGTGTTAATGTTCTGTGCAAAAATTGGTCAGAGAATCAAGACTACTTGCCCCTGAACGCCCTCTGCTCTGCACTAAACCACACTCTAAGGCTGCATATCCTCCATTAACTCCCACAAACCACAGTGATCAAACAAAGTTAACAGCATGCAAACCACGCTCTACCAATCTCTCCTCTCCCTTGGCAATATAGGGATCAAAGACTGAAAAAGAAAGAAAATTATGCCATTTGTAAATGAGAAAATAAAACTATTTATGCAAAGCCCACCGGGCTGAACTGGTAATACCTGTCACCATACACCCTGCACTGGACATCCTAGAATAAGGTAATAACATGACCCCATAGTTGAAGCAGAGGCCAGGGATCTCTGAGTTATAAGTTCAGGTTTGAGTACAACACAAAATATTCTTATCTAGAACCTAGTCTCTCAAAACAGTCTCATTTTAATTTCTCCGTCAGTTACACCCATATATCCATTTAAGCGATTATCAACAGGAGTGTGATAAGCTCTTTGTACAGTCTAAATACTGTTATGTTTACCACTGTGACAGGTTCTGAGAGAACTGACATCACAGAAATACTCAGTCTTAAATATTAAATCTCTGCCACATCTCTGTTAGAGACAAGGGTATACATAACAGACACTGTGAAAAGACTACTCATCACCAAAACTTTTGCCCTAGCAGCTAAATAATAAGTCCTCAACTCTTGCAATGGACAGAGATACAGTTATTAAGAAGTTTCAAAGGCTGATTAAGCTGTACCACAGCGAAATCAAACCCTCCAGCAGCTCCAAGGAACAACTGATACAAGCACTAAGCATTTCACAAATGTTAATGTCCGTACAGATGGGTATCAGTGTGGTTGTTTCCTGTTTTGTCATCTGTGAAATGAGACGGTGATGGGAAGACGCATCCCAGGTTACAGCAGTCAGCGCTAAAACACAGATCACTCCTCCCCGGTCAGTGCCGCTACCAGCACGGCTGACACAGAAGGGAAGACTCTACTTCGTACATACTCACAGGCACCCCACTCCTGGAAGACACACCACATCAGCTGCTTGTGTTGTACCTACTCTACAAGTACCTACTCTGAATTTCATCCTTCAGAACTACCACCAAAAATCTGCTCCAAATACAGAACCTATTTATTATTTCAAAAGGAGAGGGGAAAAAAAGACAGAATTTGCAGAGAAGGACAGAGAGGCAGGGGGACATAAAAGCATAAAATGAAAGCAATATTTTATCTTCCATACCGCTAAGGCTTCCCAATAGTCAGCTGCAAAAGAAAGGCTACTCCGCATCTTGGCATCTCCACACACGGCATATTAAAATTCAGGATGGAAAAAATGATTTTTAGAATTTGAAAAAGTATCAAGCTTTTCTTCCCACCTCACCCCCAACTTTTTCTCAGCAACCAACTAAAAGACAAGATAACCCTGCCCTGGGAGTCTTTGTGAGCCGGTCCATTGGAATGACTAGCAAGTACAGTAGTAGTAGTAGTATTTAAAAAAAACAAACCAAACCAAACAACCAAACAAAACCCAAACCACTACCGGTGTGGGAGGGCTCTGACAAGCCCTTTGTCATACTCACAATCTTCAGTCCTGACTGGGGTGCACCTGAGGAAGGAGTGAGGAGCTGCTTAGCTATGGCTTCTCTCTGGGTCAGGCTGCTCGCACTCAGCACTGTACGAGATCCATCTTCATTAATGACCATGGAGGCCCCAGGGTGAACCTTTGGGCCATTTATGACAGCCTGCCTCAGCTCTTTGACATTCCAGGGAGTGACTGGCTGAGGATAAGTCAGTTTGGTAGCAAATACCTAGACAGGAGGGAAAAGAGGCAAGAAATAACAAGTTGTTCAACTTTGGCTTAAAACAGTACTAAGTCACTGACAAAATAGCATCAAATGTTAACTTATACAATGTAAACATAAATTACTTTAAGCTCTTGGATGCCTTTCCTCCTCAATCTGCTGTCATGCCAAATAAATATTTTTCTGTTTTGAATCTTCTAATATAAGAATAGAAATTATGTCGATTTTACGATTTTCTACTGCAGTAGAAAAGGAAAACTCAATTAGCAGTTAAAAAAAAAAGAAAACACGATTTTTAGATTCTGCAAACAAACTGACAAGTGCAGAGACAAACTGCATTATCACCAGGTCCATTATTTGCAGATAAGCAAGCAGAAAAGGTGATATAATAAAAAGCTCGAATTCAGGCTTGGTGTCATCTCAGTGTGGTTAAAATTCATTACAGATGAATGAAGTTGGTGACATTATTATGGCTTTTTCTTAAAAGGCTGCCATAGCTTGTTACAAGATACACTGTACAAAGACCACAGGAGAAACAGGATCTGCTTATAAAGTTCGCACCAATTCATCATCCCAGGAAGCAAGTACAGCTTTTTCTTTTTTTTAATCCTCTTTCCCAGATGTGGTGTTCAGAATAACAGTAAGAATTTCCTGCTCTTCAATGCTCTTTATTAACACACAGTAGTAACATACAGCAAAACACACTGGGGAGGAAAAAGTCCAGTTGAGTCAGAAAATCTCTACATTTTAAACTGTTTGCTGTGTAGCTGAAAGTGTCATAGTGCAGTTCAGTCCCCCGCTGCACCAAAAAGAAACACTCTTTTATTTATTCTTACCATAGGAATGCCAATCTCATTGGTACCAATGTACATATCAGGGCAAATGACTGATCGAGCAGCAAAATCCACACGCTTTCCCATCATGTGCTTGCGGAACAGTCCTTCCTTCTTCTCTAATAGCTTTGAAAACAGAAGTTAAATTAATGATTAAAATGTGAAAGCATGCAACATCAGACAGATTCTCCAGCTATTACAGTGATGAGTATCATGAAAATGTCTACATACTAGCCACAAATATTTCACTTTTTTCTTATTCCATCAACTTCTCTTAACTGTCTGTGATATACAAAGTCCAGAGTCTCTACGATTCTACCTGCTACCCACCTGACGAATACCAGGGTATTTTTCTGTCATTAGTTTGTCCATGTCACTATCAAATACAATGTTGACATGGGCCTGAAGACGAATCCAAGCATTGTACAGCTTATCTGCAATGGTCTGTCCTGGAATCATTGTCAGGACAGAATGGTCCAGTGGTTCATTATTCTCTTCTGTCTCCTACAGAAACAGAAATTAGAAACTTGGACTGAACAAAAAACACCATCTGTTTATTAGGCTGAAATTATAGTAATAAATAGTAAATGAAACATTGGTCATTATATTGTAGCTCATTAAAGACACTTAATTTAAAAAAAAAAGCATTAACAATGTAAACTTAACTTTCAAATTATTACAACCAAGTGCCTCACAGGGTCTGCTGTCAAGCTTCAGAAACTGACTTGGGTGGGAGATCTCCAAACACCACAGCTACATATACCAGCGGGATTTTAAAAGATGATAGTTAATCAATTATCTCCTGGTCCTCTTTCCAAGCTAGCTGTTACTGGTTAGTCAGTCTGTGCTACAAATCACTGTGCTACTAGAAAGTCCTGTTCTTAGATAAAAGTAATGTAAATCCAAGAGCTTTTATCACCTACATCACTTTGTTTTCACAGTCTAAAAGTCAGTATACCAACGTTTTAAGAACGTATCTCCACCTAGTGGCTACATTCTGAGTAACTAAAAATGTTTTCTAAATGTTTTACACTTGAGATGTAAATCAAGTTCAGCTGAAACTAAGTCCAGTATCAAAGAACCCTCAATAATACAATCAATGAACAAATATGAAAAGGGGCATGGTGACATACATCGTTATTTACCACTATACAACCATGTGAACTGGTTGGTAGCAAACAAGCATTGTTACTAATTAATGTTATTTGTGAATTTTTGGTTCTATTTAGACATCTATGGTCAAAACTAATCACTAACACAATTGGCTCTACTAGGCTTAGAAGACAAAGTGGCCTTTTCCCTCCCTGTCATTTTTGACTCGATGAGATGCTGGAAAAGTTTTATTGTGAACTGCTTGTGCCGTACATATTTCATTCTCCAGGAACAGGAGCCCTTTATGTCTCACATATAGTAACCTAACACAAAAACCATGACTAAAGGAGTCTATGTACAATGTTTTTCCCTTTCTATGAGGTAGGTGAGCAGAAAGAGGCATGAGGCAAAAAAACAAAACAAAACAAAAAGCTATGGAGAACATCTCCAGCAGCACATACTCCAACGGCCCAGGCAAAAACTGTTATTCGAACAGTTTAAACAGGAGCCTACCTGAACTCAACCCACATATTCAAAAAGCAAAGAGTAAGATCATCAGCAACTCTTACTGTTTGGATTTCTTCTGCAACTTTTATTGGTTGACATTGTTCTTTTGCCATGAAAACCAAGAGCTTCCTTATCATTTTGGCATCTTTCATGACAGCCTGCAAGTTCACAGTCTGACCATTTGTAAACAGTCGGTCTCCAACACGATTTATGGGACGATACCTACAGCAGATGAAAATTACTTTAGAAGATTAAAGTCACCGAAAAGTAGCATGATAAACCTCAAACTTTCTAAGCTAAGTCTTCAATGCATGAAAAATAATCCCTATAAGCTAACAGCGAGCATTTAAAACTTCATATACTATACTCGAACAGTCATGAAAGAAGAATGATTCCTTAACAAGAATTTCTACCAGTACTATACAGTTATAACATTCTATAATAATTTAAAGTACTAATACCAGAATACAGAATACATTTTTTCATCACTAGTATTTCAGTCCTTTAACAAACTCATTTGAAGTTATAATAAAACTATCATCAGTTACTGCTGTGATTTTTATTTTTTTTTTAACACTCCACTGACACTTTAGCAAACCAGTGTCTGTACTATAGATGTTTGCATCTCTGAGTCCTGCAAAAAGTATGTGCTAAACCCCATGATTTCTATGAAAGTTTTTTAGGGGAAATTTTACCTTGAAGGTGGAACCACAAGTAGATCTAAGAAAAAAATATCTGGACTGAATCCCGAACTGTCATGGGGATCCATCCCAGGGAAGAGATAACGCAAAAAGAAACCTAAAAAGACACAATAGGAAAGATAAACTCATTATCACTGCTACTGTTTCGGAATCCAAACCCTCAGATGCATTTGGTCAACCAAGTCAGAAGCATCTTCCAAGTTAAATGCTAGTGAGCTTGTTTAAAAAAACCCAACATTTAGGCATACTTTAGAAAGAATTGTCATTGTTCTTTTTGGTCACATACGTAATTTTTTAGAAACAACTCTGAACAGAAACAAAGTACGGTAAAAGAAAAAAGTAAAACACCAGGAAGAAACAGTTTCCAGCTACTAGTTGTGACTGATACATGAAACTGCTTTGGTTTTTCCCAGCAACTGCAGACATATTCAGAGTTCAGGGAAGTCAAAAGAAGAGACAACTAAATACATTCTCAGTCTTTAACAAATATAACTGTGGGGACTATTAGGTGCAGCACCATATGAACACCAAATTCTCTGTAAACAACAATCATGATTTGTGGGGAGCCACAATTCGAGAACAGCCGATCAAACTATTCATTGAATCCAGCTCTCTGTGTTCACTAGCTACCGGTCCTCTTGTCACAAAATCTATCTTCCAGTCAGGAGTCCTTGAGGCAAAAGGCAAAGATTTGACAAGCAGCTCATACAGGAACATTTACAGACTTTGTCCACTAAACGATACAGAAAACAAAGTAATGTTGCTTTTAACAACCATTACCTTCATTCTTCCACAGAGCCAGGATGTATTCCTTGGCAGTCGTTGGTGTCAGGTATCCTCTCTTTCCTAACTGGCTTTCATCAATAGCTGAAAAATAAAAAAATAAAACAAATAAATTAAAAAAAAAAAATCAGAAGAGGGTACTTTGAAAGGGTTTTTTTTGCTCATGATAAGTACTTCCAGCTCAGAGGAGGAATGGAAATACATACAAAATATACAGGCTGACGTCTACATTAAAATTATCATTAAAATGCTCACTTTGAGAATATGAAATTAACTAAAGAGCCTTCCCAGTATGGAAAAAACAAGCCACTTTTGTGACTACTGGATATCAATATAAGTAACTGAAACAAAACTCAACTTCAACATCTAAAGTGTATGCTTTATTTCATTAATGGTGAGCTGGACACTTTCTTCAAATGATCTCATCCACTGATCAAAACATGAATCAAGAGTCAACCTGCAGCTAGGGAATTCAAAAGTGGGATTCAAGTATTACCAGTGAGATCAAGGTTCCCATGAAATACCCAACTGGGGGATACAATAGTGTCAGTCAGCAACCCATCTATGTTGTAAGTTAGAGTCTGGCCTAGCTGTATTTCAGCGAGGAAGGAAAACACAGTTTTGCTACTGAAAAGCAGAAAGATCATTTTTTTAAAAAAAGTCTGAGATCTTAGGTCTCAATTTCCACTTCTATTGCAGCCAGCCCCTTGTGTCCCACGGAAGCTCGAGTACACGACCCAAGAACAGGCAATTCTCCCATGACTTCAGATAAAGTTTCCTACTCTTCTTTTGGCTAAGGTCCAGAAATCCAGATTTTTCCACACTGAAACCTGAATTCCCCATTCCTTCGCATAGAAAACCTTTCCATCCCTTAAACATGAATGCATCAATGCCAAGATTAAAAGTACTCCCTCCAAGATTCAATACAATGAGCAACCATGACACAGGCAATGCAGAATGTATGTAACCGTATAGTCCATCCCATTTCAGAAAATGTAATACTTCAAGTAATCAAGAGGTGTTACAGCCTTGGTCTTTAAACACTGACAGGAGGAATATATTTCTCACCTGTACTTCAGCTGTGATTGTTAACACAGACTGCAAGAATATGGCTAGTTTTGAAGCTTTCTGTGGTAAGGCAAGGTATTCTAAATCTGGCAACTCAGACTTTCCAGAACAACTATTTTCTCCACTAGCATAATAAAACACACCTGCAGACTTTGGACAGTCCTAAACAGGCTCAAATAAAAAGCCCAAAGTAGTACCCTACAATTTAATGGAGTGAAATCACAGTTGTCACTCAGAAGTAGTAACACTGGGATACACAATCTTTCCTGCCTTTGTTGAATGTGTTATGGATAGGAAGCTAAATGAGTTATGGATAGGATGTTAAAGCAGAGATCTGACCCTTCCGCTTTAAAACCAGTCACTGACATTGTGCTTCTTCAGCCACAACTCCAGAGACTTAATCTAGTATTCAAAGCACAGACTAGCAAATGGAGTAACCTCTCTATATAAACCTTTTCTAAGGGTTAAATAACTCACACACAAATCCACTTCAATTCTACCTGGCTGTGTAAAGGATCAAGAATACAACAACCAAAAAAAAGTAAGTTTAAAGTGATTCAAACCCTATGTTAATTAAGCCTGGAAAGCGTTACCTACTTTCTTTTCTCTCTTTTGCTCTTTAAGAGGAAATTCTTCCGTAAGAGTTAGGATTATCTGATTTTCTTTCTGAAGTAAGGCAGGTCATCTTCCTCCTAGTTAATTTTTTGTCTAGTCTCTCTATTTTAAAAATCTAGCAGAAAATCATCTACCCACAAAAAACAAAGCTTCCCAAAACCACACGAGCATTGACATAGATTATGCTTTTGTACTTCTTTTCCTGACGTACAGACACTCGAAGCTGCAAAAGCACAGAAGGCTTGCAAATAGAGAAATTTGATGGAGTCGGGTACTCCCCTACTGCTGAGTTTACTGTTTTATTTAAATTTTTTATAAATGAGTCACAAGTGCACAGTCACTGCTAGGAATCTGTGCACCTTAAATACAGGAAAATAAGTGCAAAACATATTTGAGTGGAAGACAAATATTTTACCTGTTGGGTCATCCAGAATGCCTTGCTCTCCTGACTTACTGTACACTGTAGAAGGATAGGTTACTGTCAGCTTGCTGTTATGCTCTTTTCGCACAAGTGATCTCCTAGATCTTAAAGGAAATAAAAAAAAATGAGGAAAGGCAGATAAAAGTTAGTATAAATGCTCACAATATTTAACTTTACACCAGCTATTTACTTCCTCACATAGTTAAACTTACTTGCAGTTCGGGCATTTCTTTGAACCCATATGCGCTTTCCAGAACTGTGCTATCAGTTTATTTCTACACTCGCATACATTTTTGACCTGATGAATTAAAAAAATAAAAACTTAAAAATAATGAAAATAATAAAAATAAATTGTAACATTTGACATGAAGAATTCATTAAACACTACACAATTAACACTAACAATCAACACAAACATCATTAGTATCAATGCACACACATCCTTGTATTCATTTAATTCATGCCTTGATCTCTGTGTTCTTCCATCATCTTCCCATATTTGCTGGAAACACAGACCCCTCGATGCTCACCACTCTCTTTTTAAATTTATTTCGTAAATAGTCTTTATTTTTCAAGTTAGTACTGAATTTTAAAGCTTTTTTCTAATGATGATTTAAGAAGACAGAAGATTCATATACAAAGTGCTTAAGGTTAGTTTTGAAACAAGTGATTAAGGAATTAAATTTGGCTTATAAACAAATCTGCTCTAAGATGTTAGACCTTGAAATATCTTCTTCACTAATATTTTCCTTTAACTAACAATGTACATCAAACTGCATTTAAATGGGACAATTCAATTACATAACTCTTTCTAAAAATTTCCCTGTAATTCATTCTCCAAATTTGCTGGATGCATGAGTTCTCAAAAAATGTTCTGCAGCTCGAAACCAGCTGGAGCATCATACAGAGAAGTATCAACATCTGTAGGTAATGTACTGACAATAGCATCAGATTATTTTTATATGATATTTACACCATCAATTTCCCTACACAAAGTGTATTTTCCAGAAGCCTAATCGTTGTACTAACAGAAAATAAAACCTTTTTAATCTTGATTTCAGACATTTCACCCAGAAAGCCCTCTAAATATAACACAGTTCAGAACTCTAGGACAAAATCTAGAGTCTACATGGTCAAAGACAGGCTTTCTTCTGCACGTTACTATTTTAAGAGGATAAAGCTTGAGATTTCTGAGGAAGCACTGATTGTACTTACATTTGAACACTGATCTCTTATTTGACAACTCTGTAGTATTTCCTGAACGTGGTGATTTAGCTCCTCTTCAATTTCTGAACCTGTTGCATCTGCACATTGCTCTAAAAACTAGAAGAAACAGAATAAAAGAAATTGGGATAGCTCTGTAGTTACAGGACTACCAACTCAAAAAGGAATCGACAAATACACGGTACTTGCCCTGTTCAGAATGACTTCAAGATCATGGACGGCATGAAGCAACCCTTTCTCCAGAATCTTCAACTGACTTAGCAGTAAGTGAACCACAGCTCGAGTACATGTCAGCATGTGACAATTTAAACAAGAACCTCGAATTAGAAGGTATAATTTCTGGAAAGAAAAGGGGAAAAAAGTTATCCTGGTAGATTTACTAGCTTGCAATGTAAGCAAGGAGCTAGATTTGTTTGAAGTTAAACAAGGTGCTACTATAATTGAGAAATTAGACTAACTGTTAGATTTAGTCATAAAGAATTGAGCTTAAAAAAAATTTTCTTTCAACCACACAAACCCATATGCAAAGCATGATCTGTAGACAAATTATCTGCAGGCTGTCTACATAACAGATACAGGAAAAGCCCATCATATCTACAGCAACTCTGGGACCAAGGGTGCTCTTACACAGCACTGTGATTACAGCTTCTAACAGCTTATCCCATAAAGGACAATATGGTACCCAAAACACCACACTAAGAAAATTAAATGTCCCGGTCACAAGTATTATCAGTGTCCCTCAAGATTCCTCATGCAACCACATTCTCATCAAGCTTTGGGAAAATATCAGTGGTTTTTATTATTCAGCCTAGCTCCGCACACAACTCACTCAAGCTGCACACAGCACCAGCGGCCTGAAGGCTAGCAATTACTGCTGCATGATTTTATTCCTTGGTCAAATACAAATATTTTACTTCAAAGTTGGGAAAAGACTAGAAATGGGATGGACCTCACCTAACTTCAGTCATCTGAAAGTGAGGTTTTTAGTCTCAATTAATAGCTTATGCAGGAACCAGCTACTGTAAATGGGGAGATCAGCACCTCAGGAGGGAAATTCATCCCAGCTCAGGTTCCTGTTACAGGCTAGATGAATCCTCCTCTTCAAATTGCCCCACTCCTCAAATTCCAGAAGGAGCTAAAAAGTACAACCAGATTATCCATCTAAACTTCAGAAGACCAAAATAAGGCAAATCCTGCCCTTACAGCCAAGAATCATTTTATATTTAAAAGATGACCCTTTGAAAAAACACCCACTTGAAGCACGTCAGAGAAATGTGCAGTTTGACCATCACCAGTAGCTTTCAAAACAAGCTTACAACACCTGTCCCGAAAGATGCACACCAAGTCAAATCTCTGCTCTACATTAGGTATCCCACGTGTCATGTAAATGCAACAGTTGTAAAGCTATGAAAAGTACATGTGTCTGACTCTCAGATGCAAGAAATCTTCTTGACAGCTTTTTTTTTCCTTTTAGTTAAAAAGACTGATGGATTTGTATATAGCTTAGCATTTTTGAACTCTCTGCTGCCACCAAACTTACAATTCTGTATTCTTCCATTTACTTGGCACATATGTTATTTTTCTAGAATAAACTACTCTGTAATAAGAGGACCTACCTACTGGACAGAATGCACAACACAGCTATGTGGAGCAAAAACAAGCCCTGAATGTCCAGGAAGCACTTAGTGATCCTAGGATAAAAGTAGGCAGCTGTCCATGTAAGTTTGTAGTAGCCATTTAAAGGAAAGAATAGTATTTAAAGGAAACAATATTTACTGCGCCAATTAAGGCACAAGACCCTACAGTCAGTCATACCGTTTAGCGACCAACATTCCCCCTCTCTTGTTTGTCAATATTGAGTAAATGTACATCCTGCAAAAGCCTGTATTGAACTATCATGACACAACAAACTTTTTCTACTATATTTGCTGTTATTACACTTAAACTTGGAGAGAAAACAGATCTCAGCACCTTTACTATTTTCAAAGACTACAAACTATATGACACCTTGAGCACCTGCATCCATTTCACCAGCAAGACAGTAATTAAGAATACATACATCAAAAAACAGAGGGTTGTAGACAGTCAGAGGCAGTTCTATATGGCCAAAATGACCAGGGCAGTTGCTGAAGTTCTGCATGCAAGTTGCACATGCTTCTTTGGAGTCTGGAGGTCCCAAAGCCAAGTCATACAGTCCATTAATGGCTGGATTCCCCACATTATCCAAATACTGAGGATTTGTTATGGGTTTTACACTCAGTTTCCTGAAGTTGAAAGAAAAGAACAAAAATCAGTGACAGCAAATGGCCATGATATGCACTTGAATGGTACAACTAGCATTGACATTTAGTAGCTATATGATTTTTTTCATTGATGAAAACATCTTTTTGAGGGCACTTTGCACACACAATGGGAATCTCAAGCTGCACCAGGGGAAGTTCACTTTAGACATTAACAGGCATTTCTTCACAGAAGGGGTCGTTAGGCATTGGAATGGGCTGCCCAGGGAGGTGGTGGAGTCACCATCCCTGGAGGTGTTTAAGAAAAGACTGGATGTGGCACTTAGTGCCATGGTGACATGGTGGTGTTAGGGCAAAGGTTGGACTTGATGATCCCAGAGGTCTCTTCCAACCAAACAGATTCTGCGATTCTGTGAATTTCCGTATCATTGATTTCATTGTCTGCGTACAACCATTCATAACACAGTAAATATTTCTTTAACATCTTTACCCATTCTATTAAGAAGTCAAGTAATTTTGTCTATGTGTCCTCTCAAGCAGTGGGAGAGGTATAAAAACAACAAAGCCACTCAGACGATGACAGCTGCACGTCCTTGACTATATAGTGCCAACATCACACCAACACTAAACAAATGGTGACAGCTCTCTAGAACTCCAGGAGAGATGACCTGCTGGAAAAAGCCACCCAAAAACCTCTGCAATAAAGATCTCAACTCTGCAATACTTACACTAGGGCTAAAATATCTGAACATCTTCCTCTTGCTGAAACCAGCAAAGTCTCTTCCGTGCCGGACACTGAGGATCAGATCCCAGGGCAGGTTTCCAGGAGTGTGCCAACCAAGGAACAAGGCCAGTCTTACCAGCACAGGGCTTCTCCAGGCTCTGACAGGCCCTGCTGGTGTTGAGGTGCAGGGGGTGGGGGGAAGCCAACACACC
>NW_009637229.1:42413-72588 GCF_000690535.1 Cariama cristata | reverse complement strand
TTTTTTTATTTCAAAAAATTTAATTACATGGCATTTATTTGTCTTACAGGAAACTGCTTTTAAGAATATCTTTAATACTTCTCCTAGATCTACTGTATGAAACTTAAACCTGAACTGTAAGGCTAAACAATTATAATGCAAACTCTATATAAGAGGTTATGACTTAATAATAATAGTAACGACACTTTTCATTTCACTTCATTGTTACAAGCATATCCTTCACTGGCATGACATTACAGATCAGGCTAAATGTTCAAAAACGAAAACACAAAGCTGAAATGCTGTTATTAGCCTACCTTTTAGTGCCAATATATCTTCAAACAAGCCTTACGGCTTTGGTAATAGAAAACAGTCTTTCTGTTCTCAAGTCTGCCTTAAGGTCTTAAATTCAGCCCGGGTCACATCGACCAAAAGTCATCACCCATTCAACTACTCTGTGATCAGCTACAAAATTTAGAGCTGTAGAGGTCAACTGTTTGGCTGTCTGTCATAATTGGCATCTGTGCTGAAAGTCTTAACAACAGCTTCAAAGAGGGAGCTACAGGTACTGAACACAAAAGCTCTCTCAGCCCAAGAGTCATCACTCATGCTCATATAGCTCTCTGTTGGTCGCCATAACATATATCAGCTTTTTTTACCCTGGTTGTATGAAATCTGACTGCCTCATTTGGGATTAGGCAGATGCATTATTCACTTCTAACCCCTGAAGAGGCACAGGTTGGGGGACTGAGGGTTTAAGAGGGGCTCCTGTGGAGATCACATCTCCCAAGAGGTCACAACTGGAGGTAAAGCAGAGCCGGTGTCTGCAGCGGCACACGAATAAGCAGCACATGATAAACAGCTTGGGAGAAACAAACTTCTGGTGGGTCATCCGAAATAGTACAACAAATGGCCAAAATGTTCTAGCAAGACTTTGCGTATGATTTCTTGGGAGGTCTCGAGGGAAATGTTACTGATTTATTTATTTATTTATTTATTAATAGAGTATGGGATAATGTAAAATACTTCAATATCTTCCATTGCACTAGAAAAAAGAAGGGTTTCTGGGGAGTTACTCTCTGCTTTCTCTGTTTTCAGTATTATAGATTATAAGCAAATGTTGAAAATCCATATATTGACAGAATGAGGAGGGGCAGATTTTGAATTTGACTATTGGGAGTTTTTTCCTTGAATACTTCTCTAACACAAAAGAGAAAATGATCAAGTGATATAAAAGTTTTCACAAGCTGATGGATATGCAAGTTAGTAGATGAATTGTATAAAGATCTTTTCATGCTTTGTAGATCAGCGTTTCTTTTTGACAAAAGAATAAATAATACTTTTATTTTATATTTTCTTTGAGTTGTTTCAGTATGAGACTGAGAAAAATAAGCATAGAAAAACTAGAATACTAGAAAAGTGATACTTAGTGTGTTCAATTAGCTTTCATCCTAGAGTGCTCTTTTTTATGTGTAGGAGATCTGAACTGAATTTCTTGTATTAAAATACCCCTGGTTTTGAAAAATGCAGCCTGCTGAGTAAAAAGACCCTTCTGACATGTACAGAACTTCTGAAGATCCTTTTGCATGTAGTTTGGGCATATTTAGACCTTTCCTTTGAACGTACTGAACAAATAGGTAACTTTGTCAATGACGGGAGGTGATAATACTTTAAATGAATTGTGTGGAGCTACCACAGCTACTTCTTAGCCAGGTGTGTGGGCAGTTGTTTCTCTGAAGGCAGTATTCACCAGGGGAGAGAAAAGTGGCAAGGCTTGTAACGTTTGATGGCATCACTTAAAAAATGAAACTTGCTTTTTTCATTGCTTTTGAATCCCTTTCCTACCCTCTCTCTCAATTATCACAGCTCACATTTTTCTTGAGAGAAGAAAAAAAAAAGGTTATTCTTTCACAAAAATATTTTAAGTCATTTTGGCACATTTGAGAGCTGGTGAAGAACCAAATTCTTTTAATGGATTGATGAGCTGGGATATAACAGCTATTAGTTGGAAACAACTGGATTAGTTTTCAGATATCCAAGCATAAGCAACTTGAAAATACAACCTATTGCAGCTGCTTTGACTGAACGTCCATGTAGGCTGACCAGAAGAGCTGGTGCCCAAAGACACAGGGCAGGACAATCTTGCCTCTGTTTTCCCAGGTAGGATGTCACAGCTCAGTCACAAAATCGTGGCTTATTACAAAAAAAAAAAAAAAAAGTCAGTTCAACAAAAAATCCTCAGCTCTGAGCTTCTAACCCCAAATCAGTACCCAAGGCACTGCAGGAACAAGTCCTGACTCCGTTTTTCTTCCCCCACACCCTCTGGCATCGGTTCCTGGCTTGTGTTAACCTCTGTGTAGCTGAGTTGTTGACAATTCCTGTTTTCTGAAGACAGATCAGAAACTCTGCAACTCTCTACCGTCTCAATTTGGTATTTTAAGGGCAGGATTGAGCTAACCCCTGCTTCTGTATGAGGTCAGGCTGGGGAAGATCCTAGCATTTCCTCTCATTTTCCCTGGAGTAGATAAACCCCTTGTTCTGCTAGGGACGAAAAAGAGGTCTAGCAATTTCACTGCCTGCCTTCTGGTCGCTCACCTGCAGGGAATGCCTTTAATGGTTCATCTGGCAGCTATAGCAAACCCTTCTTCACAGCACATGCCCCCACCCAGTGAAAAAGGTGCTGCTCAGCCTGTGCGCACGCATCGAGTCCTTGAAAGAAATAAAGTTTTGCTTTCTACAGCTTGCTGAGGGTTTGCCAGCAAGCCAAACCTGGTGAGGTTTCTGCCCGTTTGAATATGAAGTTTGATTTCTCTTGGCAGAAATGGTTGAAAAGATGCAGCTGTTGTTAACAGGGAGAAGGGGAGGGAACAAGGCATTCTTTTTGCTTTTAGAATTGGAGTTTTGCTTTTTCCTAATGGAATCATAAACACATCGCTTCCCTTCTGGTGGCTGAGGTATTCTCCACACCAAACTAGTAAAACAAAATACTTTTGTGACTAAGACAGGGCAGCCAGTAGTGTTGGTTCTGCTTCTGAGAGCACACCCCACGTAGACCCTACATTATCTTCCAAATGTGTGCACACCACGGGGGAGAGGGGCGCGTGGGCTGCAGCTGAAGCTCACACTGCTTCCTTATTGTTCCTGTGATGGGGTTAAGAAAAGGCTCAGCTGGCAGTTTGCTAAGCTCGGGAGCAGAGGCAATGGACTAAGTGCTTCTGCATCTGATAAAGAGTAGAAGTCAATTCTAGCACCGCCCAGAAGCAAGGGTAATTGAGGCAGGAGATTCAGTGGCAGGTCTTTGCCAATTCTCCCCTTTGTTCAGCACAGTTATATATTCGGTTGTATATATAGTTATATGTCCAATATCCTGAATGTAGGCTGTGCTGTGGAAGTAATCTACCTCGAGCTTGAGGTTTAAAAGCAAACTCACATTTGAATAATTCAAATACAAAAGACCTCCTAATTTTTATTGGGGATGTAATTTTCTTCTTTCCATGGTTGTATAACACACATGAATGTGAGGGAGCTCTTTGTTCTCTCTATCAAGGGTGCTGCAGATCTGCGCAACACGGAACTACCTTGGCTTTATTGGGCTGACATTAAGAAGACCAAGCTTTGTCTGCAGACTGAGTATGAGGAGTGCTGTCTGCCAAGAATGAGAAGAGTTATGTCATCAGGGCAGAAAAGCAAAGTTTTAAGATGGGCTTTTGGTTTGTCTGACTGAATTAGTTATAACTCTTGCTGGCAAAGAAACCAGAGCAGCACAGTGGAAAGCCCAGGCTTATAATGATCAATAGTGCAAAGCGATAAAGCAAGTCCTGAAGCTGGGACCTGGGAGCACTCAGGTCTTTTAGCTCTGCTGCTTCAAGGAGGACACTGATTTCTTCACTCTGTTAAAATCTGCTGTGTCACTATGTATCTCCTTTGGAAACACACACATTCTTATTATTATCTTATTATTATCATTATTACCACATCAGGTGCTGCAGAAACCTAGAAGAAAAAGATGCCCACTTTCCCAGGAGGTATTCGGTATCAGAATGAGAGGCAGCTGTCAAAGGCAGCCAGGAGATAAAGCAGCACAAAGGAAGAGGGCAAGACTATTTATCATCAGGAGAAATGGCGGTCTCAGCGTACCAGGAATTTTTGAACCATTGACTTTCGTTGCTGGTGATGAAAAAGATGATTTTCCACTGCTAAGTTACAAAATCCCATTGACTTCAAACCGAGAGAACTTGTGCTTTTAAGCACAAATGCACAGAGATGACCTGGTGCAATACTACTACAGAGGGCTCCCTAAAGCCTACCTAGGTGGCCATCTGCTTTGATTACTGCTTATTTATTTATGTGAAGACAACTGGCAGTTTTAGAAGTCTCAGACACAGTCACACATCCCTACCACTGGTATGAAAACTTGTATTGATATTAGACTAATAAAGAAAACCAGCTGAGAGCATGGCTGCTACTGGAACTGCTGAATGTTGTGGCAAGCCAAAAGATGGTTGACCTTTGTAATGTGGATCTGAGGCTGTGAGCAGAGATTTGCAGAGAGGGTGACCTGTGCCCATGTGTCTGCTGGTGGTGACACAACCACAGAGAAGATGGGAGAAGTGAATGCTGTGGGCAGCCCCCTGCTCTCCCCAAAACACCATGTCCGTGAGCATGCAGCAGACTGCTCTGCCCCAGCCCTGAGGAGGATGCCTGCATCCTCCAAGGGCAGGGAGTTGCCCTTTGGCAAGGTTGTGTGCATGTATATAGAACGTAGAGGGAAAATAGTAGTTTAAGTACTTCCTTAATGGGAGCTTCAATGAGCCCAGGGTGGAAGGAAGTGACAGGCTTGCCCCTTTTCCTTGTGGTGGTGGTTTTATGCCACAAAATAACCCCAAATGTGCCCTCCCCATAACTGGGCCCTTGCCCCCTGCCAGTAGCAGTCCTACCTCTCAATGCAGCCCTGTGCAAAGGTGCAGCAACAGAACCGGCTGCTTGTTCACTGGGTGCATAATTCCAGCCAGAGCTGGAATAAATAAATCATAGAATCACAGAATGGTTTGGGTTGGAAGGGACCTTAAAGCCCATCCAGTTCCAACCCCCTGCCATGGGCAGGGACACCTCCCACCAGACCAGGTTGCTCACAGCCCCATCCAACCTGGCCTTGAATACTCCCAGGGATGGGGCAGCCACGGCTTCTCTGGGCAACCTCTGCCACTGCCTCACCACCCTCACCAGGGAGAATTTCCTCCTTATATCAAATCTAAATCCACCCTCTTTCAGTTTCCAGACAGCCCTTAGCAAAAATGATGACAAGGGGCATGGGGAGCCTCTGCACATCACCTGTGCACTCCGTCCCCGCAGCCCTGTCTCCCGGAGGCTGCAGGAGGCCTGGCTGGTTTGTGTGCTGCTCTGCTACTCTTTGCTGAAGGCCTCCTCCTCCAACGAGCAATCAGTCACTGGTAAATGATAAGGGAAGGCCGCTGAGGCTTCACTAACTGCGTTCATTACAAACGTTGTAATTGTAAAGATTTGCTATAATTCAGTTAGCTGCCCTAAAACCCTTGGCAAGCCACATTATTGAAATGATTATTGTTACAAGATTGTTTTAAATTGAAGTCAATCATCCAGACGTGAAATTGTCTTTTTTATATCTGTGTGGTAGGCAACAGTCTTCCTCCTTTTTATTTCTTTAAATTAAAGTCTCCTGGTTATTGTACCTGGAGTGCCATATTGGACAATGGGATCCCTCCCAAAAAAAGCAATTAAAACTTCTCATCTCAGCAGAGGAGCACTGAGTCCTTCTAATCTGCGAGCTCACACTGTTACTCCTGGCAAGTTTTTTGGTGCTGTACAAAAACAGCTGTCAGGGATTACACAGGTACCGCTGACTCCACTTTGCAGTCCAGCTGGACTGGACCAGACCTTCTCCACCTGAACCCTGTGGGAATGGCTGCAAAACAAGCAACCTGGCCAAGGAACAACATAGATGGACATTTCCACGCACATACCAAATGAACACATCACAGAAAAGTAGTTCATAAATGTTTAAAGTTTCAGCTGATCTTTACTGGTTATAAATTGATGAGCTGCTGTGACAACCCTGCACAAGATGGCTTGCTAATTATTTTCAGAAGAGGATCCCTGGATTTGAAGGGATGGAGAAGCACTGGACTAGCCCATCTCTTGAGGCTCTGCAAATGTTGACTCCTGCTTTGGTGTTCAAGCCTGATGTTTATTGCAGTCTGAGGAAATACATGGTCCTCGCTGCTGCCGGTCCCATTGTGTCCCTCCAATGCTTGAATTGCCATGACTGTCATGCAGGGGATCTTGTGCATAATTAGGACATGTCACCCTTCATGGGCCTAGGCAGGTGGACAGTTGGAGATTATCCTGGCTGTTACAAATGCCAGTTCAAGGGTGGGAGTTGCTGTGCCTCCTAAAGGGAGAATGTGTTTTGCGCTACGTAAAAAAGGCTAATAGATGTCTCAGAACTTTTTCTGAGGACTAGGTTAGTAGCCATGGCAGGCTCAGTATGAATACTCAATGGAAAGAATTCCTTTTACTTGATCAGAGGGGCATATATGTAAGCATCAGCTAAAATATAGTCCAGCATAACTGCTGGCAGTAACTCTTTGGGTGTTTATGTGCCTTCCTTGAGGTGGGCTGCCAGCTCAGTCAAAAAGAAAAGCCATTTCTATACACCCCATAGGAGCAAGGGAGCAGGAAGGAAAGAGAACTTTATATCAGTAGGTATCTCTTCAGACTGCATGGCCAGTTGCCTGTCTAAACAAAGACAGGTGTCTTTAATCCTGGGTTTGTACCTTTAGAGCAAAAGTAATGGGTCCTTATGCCTCTTGTGACTCCCTTGTGAAGTGATAACACCTGATGCTGATGTGGAAATTGTGGTAACAGGTGCTTCAGCTGTTCCTTGTGAACCCCCTAAAATTCTTCCTCTGATAAGCAAAGGTTCATATTGTTTTGGAGCTGAAAGCATAGCTAGATCCCAGCAGCCATGAAGAAAACAATGGGAAAAGGGGCAGAGGGATGTTTTTGCAGCTTCCTGTCCCCTGCGTGACCAAAACTGCCCCAGAGTCCTCTTTTATCTCTGCTTGGTGCAGAGAAACCATACGGGGCAGGAAAGTCTGGAGTGGGAAAAGGGGAAAACCCCAGTACTTCTGATCTGGGCATATGTGGTCTGCCATCCTGGCCTGGTAACGCAGCAGTGTCCTGCCAGGGATCACCCCACTGCTCTTTTCAAGTAGAAGATCTTCCCCCCCTCCAAGTGGAGCAGCAGCATCGAGGAGATGCACACTTTTCTCTCCCCTGGGGAGCAAAGGGGTCATATTTTGGGGGACACCCCTCCACCTCTTCTTTTTCTGGATCATGGAAAGCACAGATTACCCCCTCAACTCATCTCCACAACCACCAGCTAGAGCATGGGTGGCTGTGACAGTCACCCCAGTGACTCTTTTTTGGACATTTTTCTTTTTTTTTACTTCCCTTTATTGTCCCTGGATGCACGCTGTCACCATGCAGCGTGCTGCGCTGCATTAGCAGCACACAACCTGCCAGACGAGGGAGAGCTTTAACCTTAATTATTCGGCTTTGATTCTTCCTGGCTCTCAGGGTCACTCAGGAAAATTTGTTGGTGTGTGACTCTCAAGGGTCCTTCAAACCACTACGGCTTTCATGAGCATCACTCAAGCAGTGCCTACTATGCCTCTCCTATCTCACACAGAAAAAGTAGGTGACTTGACAGTGAGGGCAAAGAAAAATATTGAGAAGAAATTCACTGAAAAATTAATTATTTTCTTCCTAAACAGAAAAGGTGTCATAACTTCAGGGGGGAAATACCAGATCAGGTCTATTGATGCTACTCCTACCTAAAGCCCAGGAGCCAGTTGTGGAATTTTAATCATATGAACCCAGACAATAAGAAGGATATTTTTCTTTTTACTTCAAATTTCTGTATTCAGCTGAAGCCAATGCTACTGTTGTATCAATGAGATCAAATATGCTAAGTCCAACCCATTACCTCCCCTGGAGGGAAAGAAACATCAAATGTCTTGCAAATGAATTTGGAGTAAAGCTAAAAATGAAAAGTTGCTAATTTCAAAGCAGGCAGTGAGAGTCCTGGTCAAATTGAGAGCCTGATGCATTACTGAGCTGAATATAAAGTTCTTCTTTTGGTTTTGTTTTTTTTTTTTTTTTCTTTTCTTTCTTCTGAATCAAAAGGTTTCAAAGGCATTTAAATAACACTGAAGTGATATAATTACTACAAGCCCATGAGAAGTGATTGAATTAGTAAGTACGGCCAGTGCTACGGCTACATAATGGAAGACTTCAGTTTTTATTAATTACATGTTTGAAAACCTGGATTGAACAACCAAACTAATAAGTCAAAACACCGATGTAAGATCCAAAGGACAACGGCGTTTTCACTCTATAGCAGGGCACCAATTCAGTGCTTAATTGATACAAGAGCTGTAATAACATGGAGCATGTTTAATTAATAAGACTCCTAACTGGTCATGAAACTTTTAAGAGCTCTTGGTACTGTGAAATTGTTGTAGTTTACACGCAGTGTGCTACAAAGCCTCAGATCTTTGCAGGCCACGTGTGATGTTGGGTTAGTAACCGTAGGCAGACAAAGACTTCACCACGCAGCAGTGCATTTGTCTCCTGGGGAGGTGAACCTTGGAGATGAAAGGCTGGAGCCTGATGAACCTTGTTCATTGAGAAAGACCCACGTGCCGTGGGGACTGCTTACACGAGACAGAGCAACCTGGTTGTTCAAAAAAAGAGATGAAGAAATACTTGTGTTAAAACTAAGGCATGAGCAACCTCTTCTAATATTGATTAGGAAGCACTTCTGGATTTTAGCTGATGGTTTGTGCCCTCCTTTAACGTGAATGTTGCCGTGGATCTGAGGGATGCTGCATGACAGGCAGTGAGGGATGGGGCTTTCTTCTCCCAGACATCCCACTCTGAAGGGAAAGGTTACTAGCTGGAGGGGAACTTCACTGGATACAGGCAGCACATGTTTATCAGCATACCATGAAATCAAAACTCATATTTGAAGGAGTTTTACCATCCATCTAATTAAAAAGACTGGAATTCATCTTGGGTTTTGCTTTCTTCTAAGAAGAGTAGGGCAAAACGTGGAAATCCCGGGCAATCAAGGTGAAGTGGCTGAAACACTTGGTGATGTGGCCTCTTGGTCTTTAGCCATTGCTCTTCCTCTTTATTGCTGACTCCAACAACCACCCACAGACTGTCTTGAGAAGGGGCTCTCTCGGCATTTTATAGACTTCCCAGGCAGAAGCTTTCTATATTAAAGGAACAGTGTTCACTTTAATGTTTCAGCCATATGCCAGAATTTATCATCCTTCCCATTTAAAGTAGTTCATCTAAATTTAATCCCAGTCTTGTGCAATAAAAAAATATAATTAAAGGTGAATGTAAAAATTATTGAACAAACATAATAAAAGGGCAATTAAAATGATCAGAGTGAGAGGTTATAAAAACCCAAGAAACTAATGCTAGCAATAGCCTCTTAAGCAAGTCCTAGAGAAAATATATTTAATGATGCAGATTCCATTCTTTTTTTACCTCTTGCACAGACCTACATGAAACACTGTTAAATCAGGGATACACTCTGGGTATTTTTTCTCTAATACCTACTAAGATTCACAGCAAGGATAACTTGCTATTAGCATAGGCTTCTCTTCTTTTTCTTAAAATTGGCATACTCGGGGTAGCAGCGCACTTGAAGAGAACATCTTGTTTGACATTTCTTCATGGATTTTTTATATCTAATCCCCTTTTGTAAATCTCATGTAAGTTTTAGGCACCCTCAATGTCCCATAAAAAGGGACTCCAAAGCTTAATTCTGTGAACTACCAGCTCTAGTTTTCTATATGAACCTGCTACCTGCAGTTTCACGTGGTGCCCTCTCTGGTGTCAGACAGTGGCACTCCGTCTCTTTTCCTTTTCTTATTCCTGCCTATTCACAAAAAAACATTTGCAGAAGAGCAGGCAAGTCAAATTGAATACTCTACATGAGGTCATCCTTCATCATAAAATAATGGGGAAAATGTTCTAGGGAAAATGCCTGGCCATCTGTAGTGCTAGCACCGGAGAGGTGCTATAGCTGGAGACTATTTTATATGATGACCAGGGGACTTTGGAGGAGGTGGAGCTGGACAATCGGTTCTTGGAAGAGAGTTAACTTCAAACTGGACAGACACTGACAGGAGATGTGAAGAGAAAGCCTCCATAACCCTATTGATATATGTGAAACCATACTGGTCAGAAAGTAGTTTAACAACTGAACTTGACAAATAAAAATATTTGTTTTCAGTATCTCGTGAACCTGAAAATACCAGATCCAGTATGTTGCACAACTTGAGAGCAGCATTTAATCCGAGGTAGATTTTGCTTTGCACCAGCTTGTTAATCTGAAATGTAATGTCATTAGCAGGTGTGTTGTAGTGAATCTTCTGAGTCTTGTGGCTGTGATCAAAGGTGGAGCAGGCTCTGAATGGTGATTAATGAAGATACCAACTATTTTTGTCAGCTAGCTAAAGCTGATAATTTATTTTTAATCCTTTATAAAGACAAAATCAAGCAGAAGCTAAGCCAGACAACAGATAAGCAGACACTTCTTTGTGTGCATGAGATACTGCAAATAGGATAAAAGCTATTTGTGGATTTAGTGGTGTTTGTTGTTTAACGCCTACGCTTTCTCTAATGGCAGTTGCTGCTGCTCAGTTAATGTACTTGACTGATTTGGTTCGCTGGCTCATGGCTTTGCTTTGCGGAAACATTCAAAAGCTCGCTGGTGAAAGGAGTGCATCGGAGTGAAGCTGAAGATGGGCTGGAGGTTTTGAAGCTAACTCAAAATCTCCTGGTTGTAGGAGGGTATCTAAAGTCCCTCATTTTCCAGAGTTGCTTTCTGGCTTGCTGTGCTGGTGCTTAGCCTTTGGAGTGGTTTGTGCCATCCAGTGGCTATGTCCAAGAGGATAACCTCTACTGTGTAGCAAAGGTCTGGGCCTCCACAGAAAGGACCATCAAGAAGATAGTGGTTGGCTGCAGTAATTCCTGGGACCTATGGATATTCCCTCCTGTGTGACCCCTCAGAGCCCCAGCCATGGGGTCAGGGCTGCGACGAGTGGGGCAGGGGTGGTGTGGGGCCTTAGCTGGAGGCTGCCAGGCTCAGGGAAGACCCAATGCAATGCTGTCCTTGTCCCAGGCTCTGAAATAGGTCTTGGTGGTCCCACCACCAACCAACACTGCTAACTTTGCTCTTCTGACCTTTAGTCAGCTCTGGGGTGAGGGGCCTCCCTTGATAACAACCTTGGATGAATGGGAATTTCTCCTCTGTCATAGCTATGTCTTGGTAAAACAATTGTTTGCTTGAGAAGTGACCGCTGCTAAGGGAACAGCATCTCCCTCCTTTTGATCCCTCTCTGTAACGTCCATGGTAAGGATGTGACACAAATGCTGGATCTGGAGGAAGACTCCAGCTAAAATCCTGACCCCACTGAAGTCAATGGCAGCATTCCCACGGACTTTAAAGGGGACAGAGCCTTGCCCTTTATCCTTCTGTTCCCAGCCTCTTCATCCTGGAGAAGATGTTTGCTCAAACCAACAAATGTGATACATGTATGATCCTAATGGGGAAAAACAAGCAATGTTAAGAAAGATTGCAGTGGCTTGGGAGTGCCTGGAGGTGTGAGGGATGGGGGCTTCTCTCAGGGGTAGGGCCAGCTGGCTTCCAGGCACAAGTTATTGGGGAGGCTTAGCTAATAGTGTGATGGTAAATGCAGAGAAATAGCAAAGAAACAAAATTTGAGGATAACAATAAATTCAACTTGTGTCTGCCAGAAATCAAACTGACACAACTGAGGAGGAAACACGCTGGTGTTTCCTGCCCCCCGCCCCTTCCCTTTTCTGTCTTCTTTGATTTTTCCAGCTGGCTCATCTAATTGAAATTTGAACTGAGTCTGACTTTAAGTTCCCTTCAGGATTTTGTGGAATATTTTACATAGTAATCTGTCTGTCTGACATCATTGCAGGATTGTGAAATCTCTAAACCACGGCTTGTCCTTGCTGCCATAATGAAAACATAAATGATAACAGTGCCCCATTACCCCTTTAATGGTTGCAGCACAAATCCCACTAGTGGTCTCCATGACTTGGAAGAGAATTATATAAACTGACCGAATTTTTTAGCAGATATAATAGCAGACCAGCTTCGGGAATTTGGTGGGAGGGAAGCATAGTATGAAAACAAACAGGACTAACAGCTAAAAAATGCAGTGTGCTAGCAAACATTAATAAGTCCTTACTAGAGAGAGGGACTTGAAGCAAACCTTTGACTCCACCACACCATAAAGTATGGTGGGAGTTGGGAGTCCAAGCCCATATCAGCCATCATGTCAACCCCTCTCTCTGTAAAGCGTCGAACCAAACCCACAAAGCTGAAGGTCTGTCAGTTAAGAGGTCCATCAGACATGGAGACCAAAACAGGGTAACCTGCATGAAAAAAGACTCCTTTGTTTTGAAGTACGTAAAGACAAAGACAGCCAAGGAAATGTATTGCAGAGGTGTTTCATTGCCTTTTCAGATAATTTCTGTAGAGTGTATTTTATAAGCTTTGGCCACATTCTTACATTACGGGTGAATAAAGCTCTCATTGTTCAAAGGGAGTCATCTGGTGACTCATGAATTTCTTCAAATGCTGCTTAAAAAACCCTCATGTGACATTGAGAATGCTACTATATATATAGCTATAGGCCTACAGAAAAATGAGCCACTTCTGAGCTCAATCAGCTACTGGACTGGGGAGTCTCAGACAATTCAAGATTGATAGACACAGGGAAGAAGTGAGAGTATAGTATCATCTCTACTCCACGTGGTAAATAAATCTCCTTGATTTTGTGTCACAAACGCTGATTCTGTATTTCCAACTCAGGACTTCACTCTGCAAGTATGGGTTGAATTTAAAGTGAGTCTAAGCCATTTTTTAATGAATGTCTTCTTTCTCCCTCCTTGAGTGAATGCAAGTGCAGACATGCCTTACACAGAGCTAACTGATAACAGGGAAGCCAAAAGGATGCTTAGCTGGGCCAACAACTGCTTTACATGATTTATCTAATTTTCTAGGTCAACCTGGATGAAGCGAGTCTTTCAAACCAATCTTCTCTAGCAGCTTCACAGTTGTGTGCCCAGGAGGCTCCCGGCTGTGCTGTCTGCCTGCAGCCCAAGCAGCATGCTGCTTTTGATGAAAAGTGCCCTTCCCACCTGGGTGAGAGACTACAGTCCAGAGCTGCAGCTGGAATTGTTTTCAAAAAGTTGATCCCAGTGCAGAAACGCACCAAACCTCTTTATAAATCAGCTGTGGCTTAACTTCTATTCTTTAAACATTTCCATTGTACTGTTGAACCTATGTATTAGCAAAAATGTTAAAAAAATCCAGTCTCATCCCTCCCCAGAGGAGTGTCTGATCATCTTGTAGATCAGCTTTTGCCACATCTAACCAAAACTCTGCCTAGTGCTCATGTGGCAGAATTACCTGGATGTCAGCTATTGGACCTCTCTATTTTCCCTCCTCTAGCTTGCTGTTTCATCATCTAGTATGTTATAGGCATTTTAGAAACACAGTACATCATAGAATCATTCAATCATTATGGTTGGAAGAGACCTCAAAGATCATCAAGTCCAACCATCTACCCAAAGCCACCATCTCCGCTAAACCCACTAAACCATGGGGCAAACCCACTAAACCCACTAGTCATCTTCTGGTAAAAACTGGTTGAAGTAAGTAGAGCATAGGTCTGTGTCAATGTCTACTAAAAGGGGTTGGTAAGGTATTTTCATAAAATGTTTTCAACTCTTAAGGAATACCTTTATACTCAGTATCGACAACTGGGAAATGCACCCTGCCTGGGCAAGCAAAGAATGGACCAGTTTGTGGAAATCTGAATCCATGTTTATAAATGAGAGTTTAGGACTGGGATTTTATACCCATGATAATTCAGGGGGGGTCAAATTGCATTGGCTACCGTGGCAAACTGTGCCAAGGGAGATGGCCTTTGACCGTGTTTCCTACCACTACATACCTGTGGAGCATCAAGTTCTCCAGGTGCTGTCTTATTGACCACACTGGAGTTTGAACCAGAGCTCTTGGGAGCTGAGCGGTGTCTGAGAACCGAGGGCAGAACTCCTCTGTATCTGCTGGGAGACCCTCATCCATTTTGCATAACAGGACAGAGGAGACCACGTACGAGGTACTCACAGCTGGATTGCATACCTTGGCCTGAAATGAGGTCTGGACAGAGCAGGTCCCACAAGGCCATGTCAGGGAACTTGAGAGCTGCATCCCCCCCGCCCCCCCCAACATCCCTTCTCTGGGAGGCTTTGCTCTGTTTCCTATTTGCATTCTACAGGTTTTGCTACTGTAGGGCTGCATTCAGGCAGAGGGTTGCTGCACGCCTGGAAGAACAAATGAGGCACTGGAGAGGTGAGCTTGCCTTAAACCAGAGAAAAAAATGCACCTTCTCTGGCAGCAGGACCTGCATGAAAACTTGGCATTGAAGATTTTTTGCCTTTTCTGCAAAACACTGAAATATTAGGAGGAAAGAGGGAGGGCAGGCAATCTCATTATAATCCCTCCTTGCCTCAGAAATAGGGTCAGGAAACATCTGTAGGTGGTTCCTCCGAGAGCTGGGTAAGGTGGTGTGTGCACTGACCATAAAGACGTAAATAGTTGATTGAAATGTAGTTACAGACATTCAGGATGACCAAATTTTCAGAGGTGCTGAGAACTCATAAATGCTTTTGAAGCCAATGGGATTTGTGAGACCGTGGTGCTTTTCGAAGCTAAGCATTATAAAACTGAGCCATGCCTTAGTACAGATCCAAAAATATGTAAAAATGCTCCCCTCATAACCTCAACTACTGAGCAATTTTAAATGCAACATACTAAGAAAAGATAAAAATTAACACTGTGCACAATAACTTCACTTACAATATTTAGTGAAAACATTGATATTTCTGTCCTAAACACTGCACCTCTAATAAGGACACAAAACTATGAGCAATTTACATCTAAATCAATGCATTGATTAGCCAACGAATTTCCAAACTACTCGGCAACGCAAAGTTAGTGTATTTCTCCGTGTAACCTTTCATATTATTAGCAGCAAACAGAGTCCTAGTTACTCATGTGAATGCGACAACCGAGAAGTCAATAGCTAAATATCCCTATAGGTGCTCTGTAACAGTATGTCTGATTGATAATCCTGCAAACCTTCCTCAATTTAAAAGGGTAATACTTGATCAAATCCTTCTCTGTTTAATGCCTGCATGGCAGTTTTTCCCAGTGCCTGCATGCCATCTGTAGCCCTGTGTCCTCTAAATGGGGTGTGGGAGCATCCCCGTGCCCTGTTCCGGTGGCTCCCCTGGCTCTAACCCAACACTGTATCACTGCAAGTTCCCAAAATGAACATGGGACCTTCACCTTGGGGGGGTGCTTCCCTCTCCACAGCTGGGATAACAAGGGCACAAGCTGTTTGTTAGCTGGGTGGGTGTTCAGAGGGCCCCAAGGATATCTGTATGTGGGACAAACCTGTCACTCATTTCCCATGCATTACTGGCAAGTCCTATTTTCACTTTCTCTGAGGCCACCAGATACCTGTTTTACCCCCACATTATGAACCAGGAAGGAAGTTCTCCGAGCTGTATCATCAGTCGGCCGAGTGGCTAAATGGTAAAACATCACATGAAGTGACTGTGGTTGTGCACCCACTTCTTTTGCAATCACCAGTGAACGTGTCAGTCAGTGCCCTTCTGACAGTGATTTTGGTACAGGATGGGCACATTTCCAGGTTGAGTTGAGTTGACACAACTAGTAGTGAAACAGATGCTTTGTTTTTCCTTCCTCTTCTACAAGAACAGTTCCAAGCCACCATTGTCATACTGTGCAGCGTGGACCTGACCTTGGGGCTGGGTCAGTAGGGTCAGTGAATAACTCAACTGGACACAACCCTAGCATGACCCATTTTATGTAGGACATTGGAAGGAAAGGATTTGAAAGCTTAGCCTCCTGACTGTAGGCATTGAAAGAAAGGGAACCTCTTACTGGTTCCCAGAATTACTGTTTGAAGACATGAAAATTGAGTTTTCTCTTAAAATTTAACTTTTCCCCTTCTATGGACACTACGGGTGGCTGAAATGCAGCCCTAGCTCTTTTATTTCAAAAAGATCACACGAAGCATCACGTGGCAGTGGCTTTTCGTAACTGATGGTCTGAGCTACATTTTTTGTTAACCTAACTCCTGGCCCTCAGCCCCAAATGCTGGAGAAGAAACAACAGACCTCAAATCATTCTGCAGGGAGTACAGGGGATTACACAGTGTTAACACTGGGAAAGCAAAACAAACGAAATCTTTATCCGGCTAAAAACCTGCCGCAGTTCAGCTACAGATTTCATCATTCCGACTAATGGGATTAAGACACGCACCAAGGGGCTCCCATCCTCTAGTATCGCTGCCTTATTCATTTAAGTGCTGGCCAACTTCAGAGCCAGGGACATCCCTGAAAGGGTGCAAGTACCAAGTGACAAATATGTTCCATTTGTGATGAATGACTTTGAAGAAGTCTGACTTGGACACTTCTTGTTAAGGAGGTGAAGTCATCTACTATGGAAGTCAATGCTCTGGGAAGCCTGTAGATGATGTCCATGCTTGGCAGCGTTCCCCTTTTTAGTTCCAGTTTGTGGCTTTTTTTCACTCTCTTTAATTAAATCTTCTGCTTGACTTCATGCAACCCCAAAAGCAATTCTGCTTTTTTTACTCGCTAAGGAAATACTGAAGCTCTGCCTCAGAAAGTGATGATGTGAACATGCGGCAAGGACCTGCAGCTCCCTGGGAGCAGAAAGCCACAGGGGACTCCATAGGGGCCCACAGGGTCCCACCACCCAGGGTCCATCCCACCACGCCCAGCAATGGAGCAGAGGAGGCCATCAGATCACAGGCAGGTTCAACCAAGTTTTCTGATCACCATGCAAGCTCATGGTGATGGGGCAGGTCCAAGGGCAAGCCAGGAAGTCAATCCACAGGTCAGATCTAGTGAACGCCAGGCAGGTCCACAAAGATAAGGGAGGTCCAAGGTCAAGCTGCAAAGTCAGTCTTTTGAGCAGGGCCTGTTAGGCTAAGACATGGTTGTGGCTACATATTAAAGTTTTTATGAATTGTAGATTTTAAAATAATGGAAACAAATATCTAGTACTGTTTGAAGAGTTAATGTTGTACTTCTTCTGCATTGGTGTATCTGGCTTACACCATGATACTGCTTGAGAGTCCTGGATCAAGCTTTGCTGTGCTAGTCACAATGATAACATTGGCCAAAGAGATGCTCCTTGCCCCAGAGACTTTAGGTAGGGACTAATGTTTATATCAGGCACAAGGGTACCAGTGCTCTGATTTTGCCAAGACACTCAGCAGTGCATGGTACTACAAAGCAGAAAAACGCGAGACAGAAAATTGCCCTAATTTAGCTGGGACATGTACCATCTCTTCTAAGAAGAAATTTAGTCTATTAGATTCATCTGTAGTTTTGCTCCAGCCGCGCAGTTGTAAGGGGGTTAAGCTGGAGGCAAACAGTGAATCAATGTTATGACCAGACTGAAAACACAAATAAATCTACTGCTCCTGTGTGCTAACTGTAATGCATGCCCAAGTGCAGGACGCTTTAATTGGGTATAATAGCTCCAGGTCTGGACTTACGTACGTGCACATCAAATTTCTCCTTTTAAACTATAAAGTGCTGTTCAAATAATTATTTTATTAGCGTCATCATCTTTCTATATGGAAATGTGGAGCATATGACAAGCTCAACAGATGCCTATAGCCACCATCGAGATAATGTTATTAAAAACAAAAAAGAAAAGCCATTACGTTTTTGGCATGTTGGCTGAGAACACTCAGGAGGCTGAACTGGAGACTGCTGTCGTATTTGTCATCCTGCTGATTGCCTAATGTGAAACACAGAAGGCCAGTGAAGTGTGAGAAAAGCGAGACATTGTGGAGGACCAAAGTCTGAGCACTGGGACTAGGAAATTGCAAGCAGTGACCTACAGTAAATATGCAACAAAAGTGCAGAAAACCAGCTTCGTTCTGCCAGGGGACAGACCAGGAATAAAGCTTCGGATTTCTCTGAGTGATTAGAAACTCACAGTGTTGTGGATGCCACGTCCTAAAAGTCCTGGAGGAAGAATATGGGCAATGCAGCTGCCAGCTGATTCATGGGGAGCAGCTGCGGAGAAAATGCCTGTTCCTGCCCTCCCAGATGGATGAAAACTCTCACGAAAGGACCCCTACAAAGGAGGTTTGGGCTTCAGCATAAACAGTTGGGCTTCAGCCTCCAAGCAGATTTGTGCAGAGATACTGTAAGTCCCCAGATGGAAAAAAAAACCTCCCAAAATTCCTGTTCAAAGGAAAGGCTGCTTCTCCCCGTGAGAAGTGTTCAGGGCATTGTAGGGTACTGGGGAGAGAGGCTTTCTGCTCGCCTAGACCAGGAGCTGGTGCCTGCATCTTTTGGTGTAAAACTTCTGTAAGGCTAGGCTTTTCTGAGCAAGAGAGTTTCCTCCTGCGCCAAAGGTGGGGAGAGAGGAAGGAAAAAGGAGCTGCGAAGAGGAGCTCAAGATGGGGAATCATATGTGAATGAACGTCCTTGAAAGAGCAGAGCAGATGCTTGAGCTGGGTGCCTGTTTATTTATTCATTTTTTTGTGAAGATGCTAGAATGAGGACACTCTTGATTAGTTTTACTGCTTTCTAATATCACTAAGCAGTGCTTTCTGACAAACAGAGTGACTATAGGGAAATACCTTCCTTGCTATGGAAACACCATGGTGATTTACATCAGCTTAAGGAGCCCTGCCTCTGCAAGTTTTTCTTTGATTTCTAAGCAGCAGTGAGAGAATTTTCTTGGGTTTTTTGAATCGAGAACGCTCCCAGTAGACAACACGGTGCTTCAGAGGCTGCCCTCCCTTCCCAGGTAGCTGCTGGATATTCCATGGCAGCACACAGGGAGTTGGGACTCACAGGAGGCAGCTGGCTTCCCTTTTGAAATATGCACGGATTTTGTGTATATTTGACTCAATTTTGGTTGCAAACAATCAAAGTTAGGGACAATTATGAAGGTGGTCTTAATTTCTCCTCAGGAGAGCCATGTGAGAAAGGGAGAGGTGTATGTGTGCCTGTGGGAGAGAGAACATAATCTTCTAGTCCCATCTATTTTTGCCCAAAATTTGTACACTGTTATTATGTGCCTCCTCTGTGACTGCTTTCTGGAGGCATAAGCAGGAGGTAAGGAAACAAGCCGATACAGATAATTGACTTTACAGAGAAGCACTCAGGCACGGGGGTGGCGAGTTTACCCAGCTTGTGAGGGGCTGCGGGCAAGCGGGAGGGCTGGAGCGGGAAGCGGGACTGACCGGGAGCACCATCGCCATTGCAGACCCCATCGTGTGCCCCCACTCTCGCAGATAGGTACCGTAACTCGGTGGGCCAGGGTAAGGGACTGGTGAAAGAGATTGATTCATTGTTAATTTGCCTTTCCTCTGTCTAATAGCCCAGATAATCTAAAGATATACACAAGCTAATTAGGAGACATATTTTCTGGATGGGAGTCACAGCTGCATGATGTGAAATTCCTGCAATCAGTGAAAAAATGTAAAAGGGGCTTGTTTACACACTTCAGACGTCCAACTTCAGCTTCACTGCCACGAATGGCTGAACTTGTGATATTCCTTTCTTTCTCCAAGAACTTGTAATGCTGCCTGTAATACTGGTCGTTAGGTTGCTTTTGAAGTGTGGTTTGTGTTCACAAAAGCTTGACCATTTTTTCCAACGGTAACTGTTGTTTGAATAAAACATGTTGTTACACATGCCCTGCAAAATTTGTTTCTTGTCCTTAATATTTTTTCCCAGTGATATTTCTAGTATGATTTCTAGAGCTCATTCAGGTTTCCACAGGTTTTCTCACCCTTAGATGAGGAATGATTTATTCTCAGTTGCTTCAAATCTATCATTGTTTTTGGTGCATGTTCTCCTCCTCCCTGATGATACTTAAATGATTTGAAGATTATTTTAAGGAGATCTCTAGCTGTTTCCCTCTATGGCAGCCATTATCAGCAATTTATCATCTTACTGTACTTTTTTCCTATTTCTAGATGTGTACAAAACACAAATAACTAGCATTATTTTAAGTGTAAAATATACATATTACCGTGACAAATATAAAATAAAATTACTCATACAGCACATATTCACTATCGCATGCTATATAATGTTAGTGTATGCAATAAGATATGGTATATACACTGTGCAGTTGACTGTATTCTGTGCAGCACACAGGAGTTTCAATCTAACAAAACTAGAAAAGTAGCTTGAATGAACTATATGAAACCCCTACTTTCAACTTAATTTTTCCTTTTTCATGGTTACATTTTTGAAGTTGAGATACTGGAAAGCCGTGAAGAAGTCTTCATCATGAAAGACGACCTTTTTTAAGATACCAGATCCTGCACGGTATGTACTTTATCCATGGCTAAATGGCTTATGAATCTATGAACCTTTAGATTCAAAGCCTGCCCACTTGGTGCTCGCAGGGGAGTATTTTGCCTTGCCTGATATCAATGTATGCTGTAGCACATTCCACAAAATTCTAGAAAACCTGTGGAGAAATGTACCATAGGTTTAAAGCTCATGAACCTTAAACGGTTTGGAAAACCTGTAGATGAAGTTTGAGAAAGACAAAGGCTTACTTATTACAAATATTGACTAGCTAAAGGACAAGGCTTAGCAGATAAGACTTGATAAAAATCAGTTGAACTCTTTCTATTATGTGTAGATTAAGTGCTGCCTTCCTACTTTAAAGGGTTTTACTCTGCACCTCCTGACTTCTTAAAGAAGGTTCCTGCGATCCTCTGGGATACCGAGAGAGCAGTTCAATTTGCAGCAGGGAGATGGTAATTTTCAGGCTGTCACAGTAAGGCAAACTCTGGTGGGACAGAGGTTAGGACCAAAGGATACAAGAAACCTCCACAAACAGATCAGAAACTGGCCTGGAAATTTGAAGGGCCGTATCAAACTTCTTTACTTGAATTATCGAGTTTATCAGGAAGTAATTACAGGTGTGAGGATGGAGATTCCACTAAGGCTGGTACAAAACTAAGCTCTGAAACAGAAAAGTTGGAGAGCTATGTGAGTCCTTAAAGCTATTTAAGAAACAGAAAGTGGATCTTAATATCCGTGCTCAAGGATTAATCATCTGCATTTGGTGTGAAATACTCTCGAGTGAGAATACAAGGAAGCTTTCCGTCCTTCTGGTGAGGAGTTATTCATATGGTTATAACATTGCAGTGACAGCAATGAAGTTTCATGCTCTTCAGGGCCTCGGTAGCTGGCACGGCCATGCCAGCAAGACAGCCCCATGCATCTTCTGCAGGCGGTTATGCCATTTCCAGGACATGCAGCATAACGGCTTTTTCATAGACATGTTGTCACCGAGACAATTTCCAAGGCAGAAGCCCATTTTTTACCTAACAACAGGAGTCAGAAGACAATTGCTGCTCAGTAAAGAGCAGAACATAATTTAGCTGATCATCTAAAAAACGAAAAAAGCAAACAAAACTTGGTAGACCAGTGATTCCACAAAATATGCATGTGGGCAGGAAAGTATGTGTTCATACCACTGTGATCACAAGGAAAGAAGCCATGGTTAGCACAGAAAGTGGTGAATAGCATTTATAAACTTTCTCAGGCCAAGTGCTAGTCAGTGGATCTACCCTGATTTACACCATCTAAGAACCTGGCCCATGATATATAACTGTAGTGGTTGCTGCTAGTTCTGTGAGTGAAGCTGAAATTCAGTTCAAGGTGACCAGGAAAAACTTGTCCATGTCGGTAAAACAAATTGTCATAGAAATCAATGTAATTTTAGAAATAACTGAACTATTGTGCAGATTTAACAATATTCTTCATCTCTTTCCATTACCTTTGTGCTGTGAGGAAATCAGCTCTGGGAATTCTATTTTGGTTCATCTTGACTTTTCCAGCCTGACTATTTAGTTATTTTATACACTGCACCAGAAGTACATAGTGTTCATGGACACATTTATTCTTCCCAGGGTTATTTTATGGTGAGTGTAGAGAAATATAAACATAGAGGTTGTGGTGGCACAGTGATTCACAGCGATTCACCTCTTTCCTTTTCATCACAGTGAATGCAAGAAGGAGGGGAGAACCAGGATGCCCACACCATGGGTCTGACCAAGCTCTGTCGCAGAGCCTAGGGAGTGGGGAAAGGGCCACATTACTTTCTACCTTCTTGGTCTCCAAGTTCCCAAAGGCTGGCTCCCAACATCAGCAAAAGCACCTCCTGGGTAGTTCAGTTATGTCAGCCACTTAGGTTGGCTGAGAGCAGTGGGAGAAGAGCAATCTGGCACCGGTACCCATTTAACCTGGGTATCAGAGATCCCCAAGGACACCGAAGGAGACGTCAGGCCGTTCCAGATCTGTGGCTGCCCTGTTAGCACAACTGTGTAATAGGATATACCTAAAGGCTGTGAACTTTGTTTTTGTTTCAAGATGCAGATGGCCTAAGCAAAGAGTGGAGAATCAGATCTTCATTACCAAGAAATAACTCCGCTACCCTTTTCTTAGTCTGGCAGCTGAGAGAATATGCTGTCTCCTTTGTTGGTATTTGCTCCCAGGAGTGTCACTGGACTAAAGGAGAAGATGTACAACAAAGGACGATGCTATCAGGAATAGTCATATAAGAGTATATATGTCAGGTTGTGTGATGAAAAAGCTCATCTCCGCACACTCAAAAGAGCACAGAGGAACAATGGCAGGCAGGGGAACCTGAATTATACCCTGAGCCAGTAGTCCATCACAGGAGAGCCATCAACCCATAAAAAACTCATCTCCGTGCACACAAACGGCACACATGCTTGTGAACATGGACGAAGAAGCGCAAAGAGGCAATGGTGGGCAGGGGAACCCCAGTTTCCCAGAGGAAAGGAGGTCCTACCACCACCATCACCCCACCCCAGCTGTACCAGGAGAGCCTCAGCCCCATGGACCGGGGGACATCTACCCACTGCATCAATGGAGAGGCTCTCTGGAGTCCCTTGCGGACCGAAGGGATTGCTGCCTGCATGGATGTGGTTCACATTACGGGATGCAAAGGAAGAACGTTTTGGGATTGCGTAAGACAGTATGGAATATTTGGGGAGGAGACAGATGTGGGGAAGGGAGGGATCAGGGTGGTTTGAGGAGGAATAAGTGTGGAAGAACAGAGGTTTAAAGGGACAAAAAGGGTCAGCTGTGTGTGAACAGTGGCTGGTCTGTATGTCTGTCCATGCCCTGTGCCTGAGCAGCAGAGTCTGTCCTGTCTCCTTATTGAGCTCCTTTTCAACTCTTGAGAGAGGGACTCTCCGTTCCCTGTACACACGTGTGTATATGTGTGTTTGTGTGGGTGTACGGGGGTCCGTGGTGCCAGCAACTGCAGCGAGTGTGTGTGTTAATGTCAGGGTGTGATTGCTAGCTCTGTGTGCCTGTGCTGTGCTCTGTGTGTCTACACGGAGTGTACATGTGCCTTTGTGTGTGTGCCTGCTGGGAAAACACGCTCAGCCTTCCTACAGGTTGGACCTGGGGACATGGGGCTGCAGCGTGGGTTTGCTAACTCCTAACAAAGAGGGGTTTGGATGAACAGGTTATTTACAAATTGCAGTAGAGTGGAGGGATGAACCAGGAAAACGATCTACATACTGTGATCCTAACAAGTCACAGAGGAGAAAGGTGTGCCATTTGCCTTTCTTCGGTCCCAAGGGAGTCATAGACACGATACCTCTGGGGATAGGCAAGACCTGAGCACTCAGGTTCTTCTCTCTGGCCCGTTTCTATTCCCTGACAGTGGGCTGGCCTTTCTGTTAGTGACCCAAAAGTGTGACTAGACCAGAGTGCCTTGAACTATGACTTGGGAGCCTCTGCCTCGTCTTTGCTATCGACTTGGCGTTTTTGAAGGCCTGGGACCACCAGGAGGGAAGACAAACAGAGAGAGCCAAGTGGAATATAAACTTCCTGAATCTGAGCCAGAGACAATGGCAATGACTTAAACATTATTTTTCTTGCTAAGGCAGTCATCACAAAGATAAGCTTATCCTCCTGATTATTGAAGAATCATGCATTTTTTATTATGCATTTTCTGAACATGTATTTCCCAGCTGTGCGTGTTTACCCGTTTGTAAAATGTTGTTTATCAGGGATGGTGGCGGATTTGACCTTTCATTATAGCCATCCGTGTGCTGGAAGCGTAAAGGTACTAGCGTGAGTACATTGGTGAGCAAGCATGAGAATCTGCATCTAAAGAAAGGAAGGTACGATGCATGCCTACGGGATTTCTTCTGCTTTACTAGAGGTCAAGAGATGAAGAATCTGATGTCAGAGAAAATCATGTTAACACCACAGAGAGCAGGACTGTTCTTTTTCACTCTTCATACCTATGTCCTGAAGGTTTAGCCACTCAGAAAGGTGCCTATGTTGAAGCATGCTGGGCTTGATGAGAAAGCAGGCTTGTCATTGTCACCTGCAACATACTTCTTTCTGCTTATTTCTACAGGATAATGTATTCTAAGAGACAACAGAAACATGGGGACTTTTAATTTTTAAATTAAAAATCAGTGAAGTAGCATCAAGAAATCATTAAGGTTACAGAAGTCTGTGACTGGTCCCAGCAAAATGGGCATCCCTTTATGCAAGGAAGAATCACCTTCACCTACATACATTGATCGAGCAACCACAGGGTCCCAGACCCTCACAGAAGGCTCGGCCCCGCACCTATGACCTTACTGCAAAGTCAGCTTCTGAATTTGTGATGTTCCCTTGCATCTGTGGATGCAATTCTCTGAAGCAGAGCAGAGGCCCCTACATAACGATTCCCTGTGCATTGGTGGCCACGGAGGTCTTGCAGGGGGTCAGAGGAGAGCAGCTGTGTTACATGACGGGTCCTCTGTAACTGGAGTTGTTGAATTACAGTAAACACCACAAGAATCCCCTTGTAGCTTTCCCAATGCTACTTTTCACACTCAGCTTGTTGAAATAGGATTGATATCTTAGTGTGTGTCAAGTGATAGAAGTGCCTAAGACAGCCAGTGTGTACAAAGGTACAAATCCAGCAATATTGCAAAGTTGCCCATGTCTTTGCCAGAGAATGAATGTCATCACAATTTCCATGTTGACAAGGCCTTGAAGAACCAGTTAAAAGGGAGAATAAAGAGATTTGACCAACTGCCTTTCATAAACCCATGCTGACTGGGCCTGGTTACCTGGTTGCCCTGTACGTGCTATGTGATGACACTCAAGATGATCTGCTCCATAACCTGCCCCAGCACCGAGGTCAGGCTGACAGGCCTGTAGTTCCCCGGATCCTCCTTCTGGCCCTTCTTGTAGATGGGCGTTACATTTGTTAACCTCCAGTCAACTGGGAACTCCCTGGTCAGTCAGGACTGCCAGTAAATGATGGAAAGCAGCTTTGTGAGCACTTCTGCCAGCTCCCTCAGCATCCTTGGGTGGATCCCATCCGGCCCCATAGACTTGTGTGTGTCCAAGTGGTGTAGCAGGTCGCTACCCATTTCCCCTTGGATTATGGTGGTTTCATTCTGCTCCCTGCCCCTGTCTTCCAGCTCAGGGGGCTATTTGGAAAAACAGAGGGTTGTTTGGAAAAATAATTAATATTGCAGGAACACAGTACACACAGACAGTAGGCTCTAAAACTCAAATTAATAAATTATGAAATAGTAAAAGTAGAGTTTTATTGAAAGGAGGAGACCCAGGCACCTGATATGCAGGTGTCTTATACCAGAGTATGATAGTTTGTTGGCTCTCCCTGCTCACTAACCATGTGTTCTGAGTAGAAAAAATGGAATGATTTATTCCTGCATGACTTTTGACAGTTCTTTTGACAACAGAGTACTCCGATGACTTGTACCAACCAACTAGTGAAAAAATACACTGAATACACCAGGGAAACACAATTTTCTGTGTTACTTGCACATGATGTTGGTAGAAAAACCATGCAGAAATCTTACCCTCCAACCACACTTAGTGTCAGGGCCCTGAGGACAGTAATAGGTCTTAATTGCCAGACCAGCTTCACCTGTGGCAGCCACCCACATCACCTGCCCATAAGCCTAGGAGCATATTTAAGCCCAGTCCTGGGCCTTTGTCACATGCTTAAGTGATGCTGTTGGAGTGCTGGTCTGCAGCTCAGCTTACAGCTGTGCCTCTGCCTAGACATGAGGCATGTTGACCCAAACCAGGACCTACAGCCTGATTTCCTAGCTGGGCTGCCATCAATCATAAGACCTGACCTGTGGATTGACTTCCTCCCTTGACCTTGAACCTTTCTCATTGCCATCAACTTGCCTGTTTATCTGGACTCTTGGCTGGACCTGGCCACCATCTCCAGGTTTGCATTGTGGTGGGGTGGCCCTGGCCAGTAAAACCTTGTGGGGTCTGTTGTGGCTGCCTGTCCTGTGGGCTGTCTTGCTGTGCCATCATACTGTGCGTAGTAGGTGGGCAGGAGACTACCCCACTGTTTGCTTGAGTAGTGAACCCACCTGACCACAGGAACGCATCTAGACCTTGCTCTCCTTATTCAGGCTGCCAGTAGCTGCAGATACATGCTCTGTGCTGCCCCAGGCAATTATTTTGCAAGAAACAATGAAAGAAGGTGCAGTTGGTGTCACCTTTCTGTTACCCTTGTGCCAGTGGGCTCACAAGGTTTGCTTTATGGAACATCCCTGTTCCTCTTCTCCTTCTTTTGCCTTCCATGGTGCAGGGTAGTGCACTATGGGAAGTACTTTGACCTTGATCATATGAGCTGGTGTCTTCAGTTACTGCAGTTATAAACTTTGAATAAAGCTTTTGCACATTGGTTGGAGACTTAATATCTAGCTTGGATCGGATCATGAAAGTTAGATTGACAAAAAGTAATTAAATTATTTTTTAATTGGCATCACACAGTTCCATTTGAGTTGATTCAAAATGTGTAGCCCATTTGGCAACAGCTATTTTTTTAGCACAATGTGACCAGTACATGGAGTAGAAAATATTATGGTTTGACTCTGGAGCAAAGGCTGAGAACTATGCAGTATAGGTCAAAAGCATGAGCTCTGGGGCTGATCTGCTTCCTAGAGGAAGCTATGACAGCTGTTGGACACTGTCTGCCTTCATCTTTTATCTGATGGTGTTCTGCAGTTGTTGCTCATCTTCAGCTGCAGATTCAGGGAGGGACTCCTTTTCCTCTTTCAAAAGTCCAGGGCACCCACATGGTCTGGAGCGACAGAGAACCAGGCTTTCTTTCCAGGATTTAGTAGCCACGTAGCCTATCTGGATAGGCTGTCAATGTTTGCAGCTTGCTTCGCCAGGTAGAAATTACCATGGGGGTGTTGTTAAAGGAGGGATGTTGTGGGTAGGTCTTGCTTTAACACCCAGAGGTGACAGAGCTGTTTCAAAGCTGCTGCTCAGGCTGCCTGCAGACTCTGGCAGGCATTGTGACATCTACTACATTTGTTTCCATTGTCATGCTCTACTTAAATATATATAAAAGAACAGCCAAGCTGGGAAGGAATGTCTGTCACAATTCCTAAAGCGGCGTTCTGTAATGGCTGATTTGGCAAGGCCTATAATTACATAGTCTGTCTAGGAGCTGGTTCCTTTCCTCTTTTAGTTCACCCCAGGTTTTCAATTTCCCCACTGACTTTAATGGGCTCGCTTTCTTAGAATTTGTAAGATTTGGCCTTAAGATGACTTGTGTTATTACTATAGTTCACTGACTTGAAAGTTGATGTGGTTGCTATGGTTTTACGCAAAGGGCAGGATGATCTCATCACTTTTAAAGTCATCAGCAGTACTTGATCGGTGCTATACTTACAATATGAATATTTAGGAACAGCTGGAAAGAGACACAAAAGTATAAGCATGCAGAACAAACTGATAAAGCAGTGCCACCATGCCCGTCAGTATGAGCAGTCCGTTGATAACTCAAGCCTTTACAGAGTGTCTCCTGCCTTGAACAAAGGGACTGCAAGGGGTCATGATGCAAAGACAAAAGCAGCTGCGAACCAAAATGGCACATCAAATATCCCCATGTTCCTAGGAATTTCTTCATCAGATCATCATGCAATGTGGCAGAAGAACCAGTACCGTCTGCAGCTTTCAGAGGGATGGAGAAAAAGAATATTAATGTCACTGTTTTACACTGGAAAGACACAGAGGCACAACCATCATGACAGGCTAGGACAACATTGCCAAAGCAAGCGAATGTACTGCCTTTGATAACATTGCTGACAAGTATATGGGGTCCCTTCAAATCTGTACGAGGGACAGACTCACACCGAAGGCTCACTGCGGTTGTAAGTCATTGGTAGGTGCACTGATGGGTCCGTTACACATTACAACTGTGAGCAATATGTGGCTTCTCGTGCCCTTTTGTGCGTAAGCTTGTATGGGATTAAACTGTTCAGAATTTCAGACTTTAAATGAAGAAGTTCCCTGGCAGTGGGCACTGTTATCTGGAGACTGAATTAAGTAGTGAAATACCTCTTCTTGTCGACCAGTTCTGAATAGACTGGTCTTAGACTCTTGTATGTCCTGCTTCTGGATCCAGCCCTGAAGAGTGGCTGCAGAGGTGCAGGGGCCTTATTCTGTACTGTGGCAGATGCTTTCCATTGCCTACCTCGCATGTGTCTCTTTCACTAAGATGTTATGTGGTCTATATATTGACAGAAGAGCTGTATTGCACACCCAGCACCCAATTTACTCTTCTTCTGGAGGGCTAAGTACAGACCTCTGTTTCAAAATAGATGGGAGTGTTTCAGGGCAGAAGACCATATGGGCCACCAAAGCCTGTTCCTGTAAGGCTTTAAAAATAATCAGCCACTTTTCTATTGTTCAGATCTAATTACTGACAGCACCTTTCCAACCTCTTCCGTTGGAAAAGCGTGTCCAGTTATTTTGTGGGCACTCTTTTTACACATCCAGTGCTGACTTCCAATATTTATTTTGCACTACAACCAATTTTTTTAAACAGTCTATCTGCACAATGTAATGTGTTTGCTACCAGGGCAGAGAGCGTCAGGCTCTGACCCCTTGTTCACAGATTAGATACTATCTTAAACAGCTTACTGCATCAATCTGTTGTGCTTTTTCTCGTAGGGCTTCTTTACCTCTTGCAGTCTCTTTATTCACTAAGCCAGAGGCCACCTCAGGCAAATCTTTTTCCTTGAGTCATGCTCTCTGAACCCAACACTAACTGTGGTTTCCACCCTACCAGTCCTTCCCTAATGAGTAACGGTGGGGAGCTAAACACCACCATTAGCTAATACACTTTGATCTTGTCAAACCTTGTGACAAGATAACTAACACTGTTATTTTGCACATCTGTATTATATATTACATGTTCAAAAATAAAGTTAAAATAGCTTGAAAAGTCTAATTTGAATCTCCCAGCATGAAGCTCAGAAAATTCAGCATGAAGGCTGAATGTTATCCTTTCAAGAGTCTACTAAATTCTACTTATGTATCCCCAGGTTTCAAAATATGTGTAGTAACATCCAATAGATCTTATCACACTGGCAATGAAGACAGGTGAAACTGTGCCTCGTCTGAAGGTGCTAAAGGTAGGCTTGGTGGATATAAAATCATACAGTTTTGGCAAGACTGCCTGCTAATAATTCCTAGGAATCAGAGAATGAGAACTTATTAGTGAAGTTTTGGGGTTTTTTTTAACTTATTTAAATTCACTGTATTATACAAAAGAGATTTGAGTGCCTTCATGGTGTTAATTAAAAATGTTAGTAACTTCACAGAGACTGAACTTCAGAAAGCTCACTGCTTTGAAAGATTCTATCAGTGTAAAAATAAATTCTTTTTACTTAAAATGGAGAGCATAATAAAATCCATAAGGATATTGCCTTGCCTAAGGCAATTGTGAGTGGTAATTTTCTGTTGATTCTGTTGGTGCCAGTATTTCACTTGGGGACTCAATGATAGGGAGTGGGAAAGGAGATTATTTGTTTTATCCCAGAGGAGATTTTGAAATTTTTTTTTTTCCTTACACAGAGTAGGG
>NW_009637229.1:40385-42382 GCF_000690535.1 Cariama cristata | reverse complement strand
AGGGAAAGAAAACTGCTATTCTGAAAGTTTTCAGGGACTGGTAATCTGAAAATTATGGATCATTTAATTTTCAAGTACTTTTTTAGAGGAAATTGGTAGGAATTATTGAACAGAAGTGTTGCAAACTGGAAAAACTCCCAAAGTTCACATTTTAAATTTTTGTGTTCTAAAACCTGTGAAAGGGAAATCACCTATTGACAAAGGTGATTTATCAAAAATTCTCATTCAAAATCTAGGCTCAAATAACTTTTCACAGAATCACAGGATGGTTGAGATTGGAGGGTGCCTCTGGAGGTCATCTGGTCCAAGCCCCTTGCTCAAGCAGGGCTGCCTAGACCATGTTGCCCAGGGCCATGCCTAGGAGCCTTTTGAATATCTCCAAGGAGGGAGATGCCACAACCTCCCTGGGCAATCTGTGCCAGGGCTCAGTCACCCTCACAGTCAAAGTGTTTCCTGGTGTTCAGACAAACTCCTGTGTTTCAGTTTGTACCCAGTGTCTCTGGTCCTGTCACTGGGCACCACTGAAAGGAGCCTGGATCCATCCTCTTTGCACGCTGCCCTCAGGTATTTGGACATAATCGATGAGACCCTCTGAGCAGCTACAAAGGGGAAAGCCCATGTAAAGGCCCACCTCAGGGCACATAACTGCTGTCCATCGTCGCTTTTCACAGAGGCAGTAATGTCCAAGTCACCTTCTGGAGAGACAGCTAGTGGCTGGTTGGGGTATCCAAACAGCAAATAAAAAATCAGACACATTTACACAGCTGAATCCTGCCCTCAGAAGCAAAGAGGAATAAGAATAGGAAAAAACCTCAACCCTGGTGTGCTAAGTAGCAGCAGCAAATCATTCCAGAGTATCGCAGAGGATGGCTGCATCTGACCCGCTGGCACGAGAAAAGGTCGTGGTGTTGTACCTTCCCCGATCTTCCTCATTTCCAGAAGGGCAATAAAGTCTAACGCTCACTCCGATTGTCAGTCTGTCCAATCAGCCTCACTGTCACAGAAATAATAGTAATGAAAAAAAAGTGCTGGTTTAGGTATATCAGTCATTTTTAATAATAGGATTTGTCACACAAGTACTCACCAGTGAGAGCAGAGAGTGGATTACATGTTCCTACATTTGTTTTTTGGGCCCAGGTACTGAAATGACTGTGCAAAAAACATCACATTGGAAATAGCTTCTGGTTTGGATTTCAGCAACACGAGCCCATTTTTTTCTCATCAAAGCGAGACCCAAGGAGTAGGCAAAACTCCCAGAGACTCTAATAAAAGCGGTAGCAGACCCCTCGACTTTGCTAGGAGAATCAAATAAAGTGAGAACAGAGGGGCAAGGGGGATCAGTCACTGTCTGAGCAGACGTCACTCTGGAAAACACCAGACATACTGAAAAATGTTAAAGCTATCACAAGATTTCATTAGAGATGAATAGGTTTTATATAATTACAGGTTTTTTTTGCATAATTTTTCTATGTATTTGCTTAACTTTCTGTTTATACAGTGTTCCTATGTCAACCCCTAGGTGAACAAGGATTTTTTTTTTACGTTCACAAGCTTACTAGCTTGACAAAAAGTCAACCCAAAAGGGAAAAAGTAGACTTCCAAACCTTCTTTAATAAGCAAGGCGAATTTCTGCTTGTGTTTTTTCCTTTTTATGTTTTTGCTGAATTAAAGATGGATGCTGAGAATGTTGACAGTTCTTCCAGAAAGAAGCTTTTATGTCTGGTTCTGTTTTAATGTCATTTGATCCTCTGTTTTGTTTTTAACAGTGCAAGAGGAACCACTAATCCATCCATTATTTATTTCCCTTTTTGCTTTGCTATGTTTCGTTTCGTTCTTTTCAGTCACTGTGTTTTAACGCATTTTTGCCAGGTGTTTCAACTTTTATTTCTCGTATGTCTTGACAGTGTAGTAAATGAGGTTGTTATTAATATTTAAATTTCCTTTTTTTTGTTTGTTTTTTGTAATACTCAAAAGTCTCAGCGTATGTAATTGTACCA
>NW_009637229.1:0-40354 GCF_000690535.1 Cariama cristata | reverse complement strand
GACTTGGGATCATACCTCACAAATGTCTCGTTTCAAGGACCATTACTCATTGTAGTCTTATTGTCAGTTCCATTGCACATGTGTTTGCTCTTTCTGGCATACACTGATCAAAATCTTTTACATTAGAAATGCCAGATCGTGGAACTCAGGTTGCATAAAGGATCATGGTTATCAAAGAAATGGCGTTTTCAGCTATTTAAGTTCTTTCCTATGCCTTTCAGTCAGGATCTTTGCGATAAACTCTTTCCTCTGTTTGAATCTTTGTAAGCAAAGGATCATGCTTGCAGTGCTTATCCCAGGAATCATAACTAATATTTCTAGTACTTCCTCCTGAATTTTCTGTTGCTTCTGCAAAGCTCTAGCCAGATCCTAGAATTATTAACAAAACCAAACCAAATACAATCCCCAAAAAGTGTGCTAAGAAGCAGGAAAAAAATGTTTGTATGTATTCAAACCAGTCTCTAGTTTGAATAGATGTGATTTCTATCTTTAGACTTGATCCTGTTCTAAGCCTGGCTGTAACATATCAAAGTGTTTAATATCTAAGTTCCATTTTCAAAAAGTGTTTAGAGACTTCATTTTCATCAGAGACTTAGGAGCCAAAGTTTAGTGAAGTTTTGTGTAGGAAGGATTTTTTTTATATATACCTTGATAACCAGTTTTGTCAACAGGGTTTTAATTTACAAATACAATTCAGTACCTTAATAGTGAAAGATGAAATTACTGTTGTGATTATTCCTAAAATGAATATTCTGATTTGTAAATTAGGAATTTAGAAAACACTTAAAGAAAATTAAGCATATTCTGATATGTCTGGTCGGTGTTGCAAATAACCTTAACTCTACCCTGCAGTTTTGCTATAAAAACAACTTTGCCTTTAAGTATGCATTTACTCCAATTTTTAACTACAAACACCAGTTGTATGTACATTACACAACTGGAACACTATGTATTTAAAAGAAGACAATCCAGAAAGCAGATCAGGAAAATAACTACGTGCTGTTTTTAATTAATAAACATGAGCCATCTGCTCAGTGTCCATGAAAAGCAACAGGGCAAACAAGATTTTAGAAAGAACTTTGTTCCAGCAATGCACTTATTTCAATGTATTTTGACAAGAATGAATATTTGCGGTTATGACTGGTATAAAACAAGTACTTTAAATGAGCTAATGAGAACTCATACTTCGCGTTTTAGATTTTTTAAAAAGAAAAAATAAAAGAATAACTCCTGTGGTGCTACAGGAACATGAATTCAGTAATGTGTCTGTCCAGCTGACTGCAGAAAGTCATTTACCACCACACTCACATAGAACTCTATGTACACTGGGGAATAATACATATTTAGAAAATGTTTTATCATTGCAAAATACATATACTTGTCTGTTCTTAGGTTTACTAGAATGCCAAGTTCTTTCTGTGACATGAGCTAAGATGACTAAGAAAACAGTTTGGCTGTTTTAATGTTACATCAGTGCAGAAACGATGCTTTGGAGACCCCAGAAGTGTCTGCCTTCCCCCTAACCCAAGCCCAGGCTCACTGCTGTACAATACATAGTGAGATTTGTCTTTCTTAACCAGACCTCTGCGATCACAGGACTGCTGAGGTGGGAAGGCAGGAGATGACCTCTGGAGATGACCTAGTCCAACCCCTTGCTCAGAGCAGGGTCAGCTAAAGCAGATTGCCTGGGGCTGTGTCCAGTCAGATTTTGAATATCTCCAAGGATGGATGCTCCACAACCCGCTTGGGCAATCTTCTCCAGTCTTTGGCCACACTCACAGTAAAAAGGTAGATTCTTATATTTGAATAGAATTTCCCCTAATCTAATTTATGTTTACTACTCACAGTAAAAAGGTAGATTCTTATATTTAAATAGAATTTCCCCTAATCTAATTTATGCTTACTGCCTCTTGTCCTGTATTACTGGGCACCGTTGAAAGAAGCCTGCCTCCATCCTCTTTGCACCCTCCCTTCTGGTATTTGTACACACAGATAAGACACTCTCTGAGCCTTCTCTTCTCCAGGCTGAACAGTCCCAGCTCTCTCAGTGTCTCCTCGTGTGTAAGATGCTGCAAGTCCTTAATCATCTTACTCCAGTATATCCCTGTCTCTCTTCTACTGGGGAGCTCAGCGCGGGATCCAGCACTCCAGATGTTTCTCACCAGGGCTGAGCAGAGGGGAAGGATCACCTCCCTCAACCTGCTGATGATGCTCTGCCTAATGCAGCTGAGGATGTTCTTTGCTTTCTTTGCTTCGAGGGCACATTCCTGGCTCACGTGTCACTTGGTGTTCACCAGGACCCACAGGACCTTTTCTGCAAAGCTGCTTTCCACCTGGTTGGCTCCTGCCAGTGCTGGATCATGGAATTATTTTGCCCCAGGTGCAGGGCTTGGCATTTCTCTTTGTTGAAATCTGCAAGGTTTCTATCAGCCCATTTCTCCAGTTTGTTGAGGTCTCTCTGAATGGCAGCAAAACCATCTGGTTGGTCAACTGTTCCTCTCAGTTTTGTGTTGTTTGCAAACTTGCTGAAAGCACACTCTGTCCCATTGTCTAGATCATTAATGCAGATGACAAACAGTATTGGCCCTACTATAGACTCCAGGGGTGCCCCACTAGTGACTCACCTCCAGCTGACCTCGTGCTGCTCATTACAGCCCTTTGAGCCTGGTACCTTGGCCAGTTTTCAGTCCACCTCTTTGTCCACTTCCCTATAGTCCATACTTAATCAGTTTGGAAATGGGGATGTTATGGGAGTCAGTGTTGAAAGTCATACTAAACTCAAGATAAACATTATCCAATCCTCTCCCCTTGTCCACTGAGCCAGCCACGGCTGTCAAGTTGGTCAGTCATGATTTTATCTTTAGAAATCCACACTGAGCACTTCCAATCACCTTATTTTCCATAATGTTTGGAAACTGTTACCAGGATTATTTGTTCCATCACATTCCCAGGGACCGATCCGAGCCTGACCAGCCTGTCGTTCCCCAGGTCCCCTTCTTCTTGACAGTAGCAGTGACATCCACTTTCTTCCGTTCCTTGAGGAACTTCCCCTGGTTCCTCAACCTTTCAAAGATAATTGAGAGTGGCCTTGCAATGACATGGGCCGACTCTTCCAGCAGCGTTTCTTCCAGCTGCCTGAAGAAAACCTCACCTGCTACTTCTTCCTGATCTGGTAGATTGACGATAGTTATGACGTGAAGGTGTAGATGCTGTTTTTGAAGGTGAGCTGAGAAACTACTTGGAGCCCCTGTCCAATGTGGGACATCATCCCATCTTCCTCTGAAACCCTATAGTGTAAGTGCAGGTGCAGCTCAAAGCTGCAGCTGTTAAACAACCAATGTTATTTTAATGAAGTCCCTCTCCTTACTCTTTCAATAGAGGAATTATCTGTATTTTTCCCCTGCTCTCTCATGACTTACTACACCCCTCACACAGGTAGAGCACTTAGACCTGCTGTTACACACTTCAACAGTAACAGTGCTACCCAGTAACAGTGCTTGTATTAGAGATGTGATGTACTTTGTTCCTTCTGTTTCTCCAGCTGTTTGTATTTTGTATCTGGGTGATGTACATGGAGGTTCTCCCTGGGGGGCGGGACAGCACCACCCTACATGTCATAAAGCTCAGGTAAGATGCTTCTGTAGGAAATTAAAATCATAAACACGATACCTGAGCCTTTCAGCAAGTAACTGAAGGAGTGGAAGTAAACAGCTCCCAGCAAAACCGTAGTTCCACAGCAGCCAAGCCAGTCACCAGCTGCTCTGTTTCAGCTTCCTTTGGGCTGGGACCATTAAAATGTCTCTACAGCATCTGGAAAGACTATTTTCCATAAAAATCAATATATATCATTTTTGGCTATTTAAAAGTATCTTAACTTTAGCAACAATGTTATCAGTTAGCAGTCCTTCATCTAGAGACAAAAAAGAGGCTTTAGCTCCAATAACTAGGTTGTGATTTTTACCAGTCAGATGACAAACCCTTTGGATGTCATTTGTTTGTTTGAGATACAGATAAACTCCTTAGGTACATGTACCTCCAGTTACCAAATGCTATACATTGTCCATATAGCAACTCACATCAATAAGATGCTGTTTTCCATTTAAAAATAAATTTAGCATTGCCAATTAGTCAGTCATGCCTCTGGTAACCTTATTGAATGTTATGGTGCTAATGAACTTCTGGAAAGCCTTGACATATTTTATAATTGAACTGCCAGCTTTGCATTTTGCTGCAATTCATTCATATCTAAGTGTGACTTGTTAACTACATTAAGTTGATTTCTTCTGAAGGCTGGTGGGAATCATGGAGTCCTGATTCCCATGTTTGTATGCGATTACAGTATTCCAGCAGAGTACTGGGAGGGTAAAGGACTTTGCTATCATTTTGTGGGCTGAATGAAAGGTTGAGGATGGCTCATCTGTGGATGGACTGCTTACTGACTGACTGGTATTCGCTGACTGTTTCCTTTTGCTTTCATGGAGCCATAGAACGGTTTGGGTTGGAAGGGACATTTAAAGGCCACCTAGTCCAAACCCCCTGCAATGAACAGGTACATCTTTAACTTGATCAGGTTGCTCAGAGCCCAGTCCAACCTGACCTTGAATATTTCCAGGGATGGGGCATCTACCACCTCTCTGGGGCAACCTGTCCCAGTATTTCACCACCCCCATCATAAAGAATTTCTTCCTACTTGTCTATCATCATATGTGTCTTCATTCTTGTCAGTATTTCACCACCCCCATCATAAAGAATCTCTTCCTACCTGTCTATCGTCATGTGTGTCTTCATTCTTGCTTAAAACCCTGGTTTTGTGGGGCAGAGATGCATTCAATTTTATTTACATAGCCCTTAACAGAGTCCCATGACTTTGAGTTCTAAGTCACACAGTAAATAAACTAATGCCCTAATATCTTCCCCTTCATTTTCCTTCCCTATTCATTGGCTTATGGGACTTGGCAGCTACAAGAAAGGGACATAATTCCCAGTGTAGATTACTGAGTAGCATTAAACCTGCTTCAGCAACCCTTCTTTGCATCAGTAACATCGTAGTACATATCCCTGTGAAGCACGATCTTCATGTGAAATTGCGTGTCATTGGGATAGGCTTATATCAAAATGCAAAGACAAGTATGCACACTTCTGGCAGCTCTCTGCCATGCCTGCCTGGACTTACTTTCTAAAATGAGATTAAGCTGCTCGAATTGAAATCTGCATGTCATGAATGGCACTGAATGAGGTTACAAGGAGGGACTATATGCAGCTGAGACAAAACAGTTTAAGGAGATATGGTTTTCATGGGGCTTTATGTCCAGAACTCTTAGGTACCTAAAGCAGCAATGTCTGTAAGCTTTGCAGGGGACTAAGAGAGGGAAAAAAAAAACCCAATTCAAATGTATGACCCTTTAAATACTACCATTGGGCTGGGAGGTACCTGTTCTTCATGTATTGCTCAGTACAGTTCCAGCTCTCAGTAGAAACAATCTGTTGTTTATTCTTGCTGGACACATTTGAAATCTGGCACATTTGGAGTTTTAATGCTTTGAATTTCTAGGAACCAGGTAGCATTAACTACTTCCATTTCTCTGTGCAGGGCAAGTGAATCATGAATAAACAGTAGTCCCTACAACCGGTCTGCAGCTGACTCCCATCACTTTCAATATATCAAACTAAATTGGTACTGACCGATGGGCTTCAGAGGAGTGGCACTTAGGTTGAATTTAACCTGTTGCACCTTTGTACCATACAGTATTGGACACTCTACTCTCTCCCATAGGCCTATTTAAATTTAAACTCCTGATGCTTAGTAGTTACTATAAATGAAGATGGTCAGCAATTCTCCCCTACGAATAAAGTCTGTTCTTATTCCAGTCCACTGGAATAAGTATCCACTTTACAAAGAGAAAATTGACTACTCCTGTTGGGCCATTAGAGCATAAAAACATAATTAAATCTGAGCTAGCTATTTCTTGAAAAAGGTGAGAGATTTATTGTCCAAAATGAATTCTCAGTTTTGATCTTTGGTAGAACAGAATTAATCTCTGAGTCTCGATAAGCCCTTGTTCTGCTGGAAAAGATCCCTGCTTGTCACTTGTCAGTGGTCTGCCTTTCAAAAGTGCCATGACAACAGTAGGGCCAATAATACTTTCTAACTTATTTAAACCTTTTTCATCAAAAGCCCCCTACAAATGAGATTTTTTTTGCAGCAGAGGTCCCAGACAGATAGCTGTTTGTTAAAACTATAGTGTTCTTTTTCAACTGTCAAAACATCTGTGCTGTATTTCATTTGCCACTTTTGCAGGGTGCAAATAACAGCAGGCACACAGACAGAGCTATTAAAAATGTAAGAGCTATTCCAGTAAATCAGTTAGTTCGCAGTAAATCAGTTAGTTTACCATTATTGAAGTTCTGTATGAAGTGAGTCTCGCTGTCGGCAGAATAGGATTTTGTAATAAATTATACAAAATATTCTCTGTTTTTTAAAAGGGATTTTGTAGAGAGACTTCAACAATAAATGATTTAATGGGATACATGATGATCAGGAGAGCTGCCTCGTTGCATCTCAGAACTTTGAAAATTCTGGTGTACACAGAATCCTTGGAGGACCTCTGCCTTTCAAAAGATTTTTTCTAGCAGCTGACACTTACTCTTTCCTATTTTTGAAAAGGTGAAAATCTGAACTTCTGAAGCCTGTAAAGAGTTCAGGAGAGTGAATTATCTCTTCCTACTGGAGGCTGCAGTAGCATCAAGTGAGATACATTATGGTCAGCAGAGGCATCTACCTAGATGGGCAGAGATCCTCTGGAGATTAGAGTGAGCAGAGGAAATAATTCTCCACTGGAAAGGGAGACCACTGCAGAGAATTAGATGGGCACACAGGAGAAGGCATCTCAGAAATAGATGGGCTCCATCAAACAGATTTCCTGCTTTGCAGAGAAGGGCAGAGGCAAAAGTGCATTGAGACTTGGGGAAGCTGAACAAGGTAGAAAGAAGAAAGATATAAGGTGTTATCCAATGTCTAGCCCACCCCTCACATAGCCATCAGCAGACATTGGTATGCCAAAATCTTGTAGATGTGGCTCTGCACTCCTTTCAGAGACTGAAGCTACGTGTCCCACAGGTTGGCTCTACCCTAAATCAATCAAAACAGAGAAAAATTTCCCATCCTGTATCATTCTTGAAGTTCTCAGATTCTCCCATATTCATCTCCTTCCATTATATTGTCTAACACGACTGGATTGAATAGCAGTTTCATCAGTGCCAAATATAAATTTAACATAAAATCCCTATGTTTATTCTGCTTATACATCTGAGGACAACACTAATTGTATCAGGTTCTTTCCTCTTCCTTGTTTACTACTCCTTTAGTTTCCTGTCTTCTGTGTATTTTGAAGATAAAGGTGCTTTTTCATTCCAGACTGAAAAAACTACTCAAAAGCCTAAGACCAGGGACCAGTCCCTGTAGAACTTCATTAGAAACACCTCCACTCGACTGTAGTCTCCTGTTTACAGAAGTACAAAAAAATAATTTTGGAACTTGCATGCAGAGCAAGGCCAAAAAAAGAGTAGGTATTGGAAGCTCATGGGTGGATGATCGCAGCTTGTAGGGAAAAGCCTGTAGGAACAGGGAAAAGTACTGATAAACAAAGGAAACTACATCTCAATGATCATGAAGTATTGGGATAGCCAAACAGCATCTGTGATTATGAAAACCAATTCAGGGAAAAACAAATAGGGCTATTCTCCCAGGAGGTTGTTATGGTCCTACACCTAAATGAATACTTCATCTTTCAGAAAGAAAAAGGTTTCCATTTAAGTAAGTCAGGGCACAGATGCTAGTTAGTGGAATGAATGTAAGGAAATGCTACTTACTGCTCCCAAGGTGGAATTAAAATTTATGGAGTTTAATGCACCTGGATGAGATGGCCTGGACAGTGTTCATCCTATACACTGAATGAACTCATGGAAATTGCAAAGCTTTTTTTAATGAAACTAGCAAATTGAGAGCTTGTGCCATATGAGTAGCAAATAGTAATTGTACTGTCTACATTGCCAGAAGGGGAAAAAATGACTTAAGCAACAGCAAGCCCATTAGTCTGACTTCAGTGGTGTACGAGATTAGAGAACAAATTCAAAAAGAAAGAATAGAATCATAGAATCATTTAGGTGGGAAAGGACCTTTAAGATCATCGAGTCCAACCGTCAACCTAGCCCTGCCAGCTCCACCACTAAACCCTGTCCCTAAGCACCACACCTACACGTCTTTTAAATGCCTCCAGGGATGGGGACTCAGACACTTCCCTGGGCAGCCTGGTCCAGTGCTTGACAACCGTTTTGGTGAAGAAATTTTCCCTAATATCCAATGTAAACCTCCCCTGGCATAACTTGAGGCCATTTCCTCTTGTCCTATCGCTTGTTACTTGGGAGAAGAGACCAACCCCCACCTGGCTACCCCCTCCTTTCAGGTGGTTGTAGAGAGCGATCAGGTCTCCCCTCAGCCTCCTCTTCTCCAGACCAACCCCCCCCAGCTCCCTCAGCCGCTCCCCACCAGACTTGTGCTCCAGACCCTTCCCCACCTTCGTTGCCCTTCTCTGGACTCACTCCAGCCCCTCAAGGTCTGTCTTGTGGTGAGGGGCCCAGAACTGAACACAGCACTCGAGGTGCGGCCTCACCAGTGCCGAGTACAGGGGGACGATCCCTGCCCTGGTCCTGCTGGCCACACCATTGCTGATACAGGCCAGGATGGCATTGGCCTTCTTGGCCACCTGGGAAATACTTAAATACATGAAGATAAACTGATAAAACACAACTTGATTGCATCAAAAATAATTTACATGTGATTTGCCTCATGTTTTCTTTGATAACTGAATTTTTAGAGAAGGAAAAAAATAGATCTAATTAATCTAGATTTTTCTTTAATAGTACCACCCAAGAAGTTATTACTTATGCTGAAGGAGATGTATAGGGCTTCTAAGGGGGATAAGGCACAGACTGGAAGGTAGGTGACAGTCTTGTAATGAAAGGGGAATAATCCAGATTTGGTTGGATTATTAGTGCATTCTTCAAAGGCTGCTCTTGTGCCTGATACTAATTTTTTTCACTAATGGTAGCCAGAATAGTTAATCCCATATCCCTTGCTTTTTGACGTCGTATGATAGACCCAGTGAGAATTTCCTTTAGCTGATCAATTAAATTCTTGGAATATTTTGGTCTGGGAGGACGTCAGTCCTCAAGGACTGTTTTGGGAAGCAATGTTTGTTGTCTTTTATAAGTTACCTTGGCACCAAAAAATGGACATTTGTTAAGAAAATTAGGATGCTTTGTCAATGTAGAGATAGATAAAGATATTTTATAGAAGAATAAGGCAACCTTGAAGACTAGAATGATGGAAATACAGAAAAATATAATAATACACAAAGAAAAGCCATGACTTTAGGGATTCCTATGAAGTCTGCTTCCTGTACAAAGGGGTCTCATCAGTAGGAAACAGATGATGAGGAGAAAAACCCAGGTGACAACTTCAAAATAAATCTTATTGACTATATATGACCTAGACTGATTTGAGAAAAAAATGTAAGTTTTTAACCTGAGTTGGCTGTTTCTTCAGATTATCCTTTTAGATCAGCTCCATTGAATTACAGCCTACCCTTTCATGGAGACATTAATGTCTTATTTTACAGAGATCCTTCCACCCTCACCTGAGGTTCTGTCATGACAAGGTCAGCAGACCAACTGCTCTGAGTTGGAGGGAAGATCCCACACCTGACAGCCTTGTAGCAGAAGACTGCAGTATATACCACTGTGGATTATTCAAAGGAGTGATAAACTGCCATCGAATTATAAAACACAGGAGACTGCGAAAACAGCATCTCCAAGGAGTTTACTCAGACAGCAGGAAACTGTGCTGGAGGCAAAAAGAAAAATATGAGTATCCAGGAAATATTAGCAAAAATCCCAGGTGCACAGCATGCCTCTGAATGTTCAGAGTACTGGCAAATATTGACTCCAACTCTAGCTGCTTATTATGACTGCTTTGCCAACTCATAATGATGGAGGGTGATTATTTGCTTTTCCTTTTTTTTTTTTTTTTTTTTTTAATCTTTCCTTGTTACAAATGGTTAATTCTACTGTGGGGGAAAAAAAAGCTCTAGAAATACAGGTCAAATATTGAGTGGGCTACAGAAAGCAAAGAATAATCTGGGGGTAAGCTCTCTCTAGCAAGACTTCAACATAGAATCCATCAGTTAGAAATGAGCATTATATCATAATTTCCGGATTATTCACAGGATTAAAGCAATTGTGCATACGGTAAGTTCTCTTTACAGATTTAAGAGCAGCACAGGCACCAAGACCCATTTGTTTTGGATGGTTTTCAAGACACATCTATTGTTTATATTGTGCAGTGGCCCAGGGCTGCGGAAGAGGAAACTGTAAATTATAACGAACGAGCCGGAGTGTGCGCAGCGCTGTGCTCTAGGAAACATCAGCTCTCCAGCTGGAAATGGAGGCACTGGGAGCAACTGCAACAACAGGGGTGTTGATGTTGGAAGTGGGCTTTTGTGTTACAAGGAAAAGAACCGAAAAAGAAACAAAATACTTCAAGGTGATACGGTCAGCTAAGACTGGCGCTGACTCTGCTTTCGGGTATGTTATTCAGACCAGTTATGTTGACAATAGTTGTGAAAAGAGGATAACCAGAAGCAGATTTTGACCATAAAGTATCTAAGCATCTTTTCTTTTTAAGGGTTGAATTTTTATTCAGAAAATTACATTCTTGGGTCTTGGTAAAATTCGGTATGTTACAGGATCAATATATAAGTATTAGGGAGGCCTGTTCAGAGACTGTCTGCTGGCTGTGGGCAGGTTGTTGGGGAGGGAACCATGAGATTACAAAAGCTGTGACAAACACTTGTTCTTGCACCCTGCCAGCTAAATGCAGGACAGACGTATTGGTTGCTTCCCACTTGAGTGTCTTAAATCTCTACTGCCCTGAGGTAGCCTAATTATCAAGAGGGGAGAAAGAGAGAGGAGAGGGTTGTGGGAAATAGTACTTCTTCAAAACACTTGAGAAAGGTCAGTAGCGAGGAGGAATGAGTGCTGGAGATGGACTGGCATGTGGCTGGTGTTACTAGAAGGCAGACGTTCAGCCTCCGCATAAAAAAGATCTATAAATCCAAAAGTGGAGTCACAAAGTGGAGAAACATGTTATTTGTCCAGACAAGTAAAATCCTTAGGAAGTGTGTAGCGTGCTAAGCAAAAGAAGGCAGTGACTAAAACAGATGTGCCACATCAGCCGTGGCCTGGCAGGACGGCGAAGTCGGAGGCAGGATGCAGAGGTGAAGGCTGGCCGTGCAGGCTGAGCCCCGGCTGTGGCTGCAGCCCCCTCCCCAGGGAGGGTACCAGGAGAAGGCAGATGCAAGCTCGGGTCTGAGCTTTGCTTGCTCCTCCTGCAGGAGGTAATATCTTCTTCTAAAATGTTTTTACTTTCCGTTATTAAAAAAAAACACCACAAAACCCAACAAAAAAGTGGTCCAGTTTCCGTGCGTGTGTTTCGCCGGTCTGGGGTCCCATTCTCAAGGCAGGCATAAGGGTGGGCAATGGTGCAGTCAGCCTGTCCGGCTGGCTCAGTCCCTAGCCCTCTGCCCTGGCCTCCCAAAACCCCAGCCCTCCCCTCTGCAGGTGCTACCACTCTGTCAAAATGTGCCAAGCAATGGGATGCTTTCCTACCAGGAACCATTTTAAACAGAAATTGGTTGTAGGACACTACGATGAGATGGTTGAGCTCTATTTTAATCATATTTGTGTCCTTGCTTGCAGGCAGAGGTGTGCTAAATCTCCCCTTCTCCTAGTCCCTGTTGAACAGGACTCGTATCTGAATATTGCCGTGCAATACTTCAATGGGAAAAAATACAAAGAAACTCAAGGAGGGAACCCTGTGGGGAAGTGAGTGTCACGAGTAGTCACTTAGCTGAGGCGCCTGGGAATAGAGCAGGTTTAGAGACTGTCCCCTGGTGTTGCTGCCTCTACCGAAACCCAGAATGCTCAGGGATTTCAGTTTAGAGGATTGAGAAAATGGAAACTGAAAAATTAAAATAAAGCAATATGAAGGAACAATGATGCGACTGTACCCAGACCGGTAGCTGGAGGGATGCCCTGTCTCTCTGCAGCAGAATTTAAGTGGAGAGATGTCAGGTCTGCCTGAATACTGCTCCTTTTCCCATGTAAAACATCACTGGTTTTAGCGAGCTTTGAAGATGAGCTTAGCAGATATCGTGTTTCATCTGGCTGTTTGGAAAGACATTTAACAGCACTTCTGACTAAGCTTAAATGAAAGTTAAGGGGGCTGTCCTTACTGCCCTGTGAACAAGCTGTACATTTGCCTCCTCTCAATCTGTGGGGAATAAGACTTTACATATTCCCCTGCAAGAAATTAGTGTTCAGGAAATCAAGCGGTGTGAATCAGCGCATCTTTGTGGGCTGTAATGGAACAACTGCTGTTCCCACGACTGATGTGTCTGACCCCTCACCCTATGAGACTTGGAAGGCAGGGATTGTTTATACCTAAGTGCTGACCTTCACCGCTGCTTATGTTCTCAGTCACCTCCAAAGAAAACGAATGTAAGTACTAGAGTGATTGGTTATTGCACATGTCTGGCAAGTCGGAGGTTTTGAGCATGAGAGTTAGTCTTTTGTGCTCCTATTTTGTGCTCTGCTGCCTTGTCCCTGCTCTGACACCCCACGTCGTCCCCCCCCCAGGGCCTTTTTCTGAGTCTTCTCCTGTACGGAGATGCCCCCCCTGCATGCCCTCGACCCACGCAGACCATCACCTCCGCCACGCAGCTCCATGCGGGAATTGCACGTGCTGGGAGATGGAGAAGGCTGAACGGCTCCCATATGAGTTTTTCTAATAGCAAACACAGAGTGTATAATTACCGAATTCACACATAGACTGCTAATAAAGACCCACACTCATCTCCTCGAAGAAAAGATGTCATAACTCGTTTCATCGTTTTCACTGTTGTCAGTAAATGTTATCTATTTATAGGGAGCAGTTCAGGTTGGCACAGTGAAGGCACCAGTCTGAAGGCTGATTATATTAAGTACACTGAAATTACTGTCATATCAAAACAGGACTGGTTGAACATCTTCATTTTATAAAACTTTCTGACTGTAAATAGATTTTTTTGGACAAAACAGATCATCTTACCAAGAGCATTCCTTTATGGAGAATTAAGAGAAAAATATGCTTGGAAACTCGTGTTTCAAAATGGGAATTTTTAACTGAAAGCAGAAACCAAATTGCTGTGATGACTTTGGGAATTATAGGGTGCTCATCGTACCCTCAGAGCTGTGCCGCCATGACCAGTTTGTCCTCATCATGTCATTCTAGAATTAGTAATACTCAATTCACTTTGTCTCATCTCCAAAACGCTGGGGTCTGGTACATTGAGGGAAACCCAGCCTGGCCCAAGACCCTGACCCACAGAGGCGAATGAGGACAAAATCCTGGTTGTACAGCTCCTATGAGACATTGTGGCAACCCTTCTCATCTCAGGTTTGGAATGTTTGAAAAGAAATATTGGGATTTTTGTCTGATGTTTTTGAAACACCTCCAAAATTTCCTCTAAAAAATGGATGGAATAGTGTAATCTTCAGTTACTCTTGAGTTACTTATGAAAATCAATGGGGTTTGTTAGAGTGGAAATCTTCCTGATTTTGAGCTAGTTCTGTAGTACATGTGTAGGTCAGGTCTACAGCTCTTTTTAAGAAAAGGCAACTTCAAGTCTGTAGTTTTGCTCTTTCCAGTACAGCAGAGACTCTCCACAGTTTCATTTTTCAGTGCTCAGCTGTGTCAGAAATAATGTATGTCTATGAAAACAGAGGGTTTTTCCTAAACAATAACTTTCGGTTAAAAACACTGTAGAGAATAAGATTAAGAGCTAGGGGCTAAAATTCTTGAATGACGTTGGGAGAGCCTCGTATATAGCTCTGTGCTGGCAGTCACTGAGACTTTTTGTTAGATTGATTGGGGATTTTCCATTAAATATTTGTCCTTTTGCTATCAGAAAAAAAGATTTTCCAGAAATGTGAAAGTATCCAAAGGGAATTTTGTACTTAGACCAAAATGTTTGCTTTTTCCTTAAGCCATCAAAGTGAAATATTGGGTTGCTGTTCAAACCAAATCACAGTGTTTCACTTTTTTAAATAAAAAGGAAGCCATTTTGTTTTGTGCTCAGCACCAACATGCAGCTGCCTCAAAGGAGATGTAATTCATGTTCCCAGCTTTCCTTATGGGTGTGCCACAACTTCCCTGAGAACCCTGGCTCTCTCCTAGTATTACACTACCTGATATTTCCCAGAAACTGAATGATTCAGCTGAGCTCCCTGAGACTGTGTTACAATTTAGAAGCATTTTTGTCCCACAGAAAGTTCTGTTAATTACCCCTTCCTTTGATCTGGGATTAAAAAAAAATAAAAATATTGGAATTTCCCAAAGGACTGAAATAGTGATTTTATTTTATTTTTTCCCAGCTCAGTGGCCTCTCTGGCTATTGCTCAGTCACTCAGTCACTCTTGTGAAAAGGGAAGAGAAAATGCTCCAAACAGGAGTGCTTTAGTGTGATTGCTGCTTCAGTTTGAGTTCAATTGCACTTAGAATAACCCTTGGAGAGAGTTTGACAGATATGTAATGTGTTAAATGACACAAAAATCTAATTATTATGATATGGCATGCATTAACTGAGAATTTCTGATGTAGGTAAAAAAAGCAGCAGTCCTTAGAAATGGATATTCCCAAAGAATAAATGGTAGGCGAGTGCCAGAGAAGTGAGACATACCTTTTTAATTTCTTCTAATGGTTAACTTTGGCTCTAAAAATAAAAATGCTGATTAATTACCTTTTAAAGCACTTTAATAATGCCACTATTTAACCTTTACAGCAACCTGGCGGAGCAGCTGAGTTTTAGTACTGCCAATTTAGAGGTAATTAAGAGGCAGATCTGTTAAAACATCTTCATTTTGGATGCCTTCTATGATTTTAATGCCCACCTTGAGACACCCCACAGCTGAAGAGCCTCTGCACTTTCTTTTGGTCTCAGGCTGAGTTGTGCTGCCTCAAAATATTTGGTCCCCGAGGCCCCACTGTGAGAACTTGCACCCGTGGGCATCCACAGTGATAAACTGCTCCCAAAAACGCATCCCTGTGACTGCCTTGCTCCATGCAGAGTCAGCCGGACTGTTGTTGCATCATTGAGCAGAGGCAGGGTACAGGCATTTATCCTGTAATCCCGAGTGTTGTCCAAGTGTTTCTAGTGGCATGTTAAAATTAGTTCTGTAGTAAGACAGATTGAGAGTTAAGGTTTGATTTTTGGAACAGAAATCATTTTGATGTGCCCCTGCAGAAGAGCAGAGAAGGTCCAAGACTTACCCCCAGCCCCAGCTGCCTTTGGCAAGTGTCACAGAGGGGTTTGCATCCCCTCGAGCATCGCCTAACACTTGGCCTCAGGTAGCACCCTCTGGTCCTCAGCTGTAATTGTTAGGGTGCATTTTATCAGCCTGAGATGTCTGAAATAGCATCAGGGATGTCTTACAACCCACCGAGTTGGGGAGAGGTTTTTTACAGGCACCTAGTGGTATATGTTGCATATACTGGAGTGTCGCATAAGGGTTGTGAGATTGAAAACCTTCTGGGAGACCGTTGGACAACCGTATGAGGTGGAAATAGTCAGCTGCATCTGCATTTGCTTCTGGGAGCTGCTCCTGCAGTGAGCACAGCCAGGTCGCTCCCCACCAGGCACTGAGAAGTCAGCAGTGAGGGAGGTGGGAGATCCGGTCCTCCTGCTGACCCCCTCACCTCCTCAGCGAGGTGGGTGCATCCAGCAAAACTGGCCTGTTTGACTGCCACAGGCACAGTCACAACCATACCTCTTGGGACGGATGAGAACAGTTTCATACCCTGTGCTGGTTGACATTCCTAGAAATACCGCAGCCTGTGCTTTATCCCTGCAGCCCTCCGACAGCTGTCCCACAGCCCAAAGGTCGGTGCTGCCCACCAGAAGGGAAGTCTGAAGTCTTGCTTACACTTGTCCTGGTGTTTTCACAGCACAGGTAGACTTTGCTGAGGATGACGAAGGCCAAGATCATGTGTTAGGACATTCCTCAGCTTGCTTTCAAAGAATGCAAACGTTATGTGCATCATCAGGAGGAATCAATGTTTTTCTCTCCTTGCTGGTTCCAAAGTAGCAACAAAGTGAGGGAGGGGGTAAAAAAAGGGACCAAAGAGGATACTAGTGTTGAAGAATGCTTTATCAGCACTTCTATTCTTACAGAAAAGCCAGCAGTGCTGGAGAAAGCTTGAAAGCGTACAGACAAAGGAGTAAGTATGGGAAAATATGTGCACTTCCCTGCCACAGATTAATAAGAGAAGGAACATATTTTAAGTTAATGGATAAAGCACTTGCTCATCTGAATAGCAGAAGTTTAGTTCTGGAAAGAAACCAACCATTTGTCAAATCTGCATATTTCTTCAGTTAATTAATAAATAAAATGAACTGTTGGAACAGGAACATGGAAACTTTCCTGTTTAAGGTCTATGTAATCTGGCCGCCTGCCTCTGGCCATGACCATCACCAAATGGCTCAAATAAAACTGCAAGAAGCAGCTCAGTACTGGGTTATGAAAAAAATTGCAAGGCCAGTTTCTTCCTAAACTTCACCAGTCAGAAGCTGACTTATGCCTTGGTGTAAAAGGTTTGTTTCCTATTTCTGGAGGTTCCAGCTCTCACAGTATAAGGCATCCTTGAAGCCCTGACTGTGCACTTCTGTTATTAAATCTCAACTTTCTTTAAGACAGTTGAACAAATAAACAAAATGAACAGAAGAAAAATGAAGAAGAAGAAAGAAACGAACAGCTTTCCCACTTGTGGGGGATAGCTTGACAAGAGATTTCAAAGGCTGACATGGGTTCAAGGCAAGACTGGACAAATACATAAGAAATAAATGCACTGTGTGTTACTAATTGCACAGAAACCACTCCTAGCACAGCAACTGTCTCTACTTGAAAACAGTTGGAGACTGGAAGAATATGAGAGGAGAATATCACATGTTCTTGTCCTGTTCTTATGCTTCCCTTGGGAAGAGCCGCTATTGGAGACAGGACTAAATGGACTTTTGGTCTGGTGCAGAATGGTCTTTCGTACCGTAGATATCATTTACATTTTGAAAAATCCTACCCAAATTCTTGTAAGACTAAAGCAAGAATCTCAAATTATTTATGTTTTATCCACAAGCTAGTTTTGGTATATTATCTGGAAAAGCTGTGGATTTTTTTCCCCAATGTTTACATTTGAGCACATATCTTAGAATCTCCAGGTATCACAACAGTCAATGTTGAAATGCTGGATATTGTCGTTTTAGAATGGTAACCTATTATATTAATTATAATATTTTCTTTAACAACAGTAAGAACGTGCTGCACCTTCATAGAAATTACCACTGAGGGCTCTTTATAAAAATAAGAACTTATGAGGACAGTTTTATTTTAGCAACAATTCAAAATAATATATATTTTTTTTCTAAATAGGAAAAAAAACCCCAAACAACTATTGTCAGGCAGTGATCACTTTTACAGCAAGACTGATGCTGCAGCACAAAGTTACGTTCTCCCTCAGGAAACCACTTCCCCACGTGGCTTCAGTGGGGCAAGAACTTGCTGGAGTCGAGTGGGTGCTCAGGGCTGTGCCACAGCAGGGTCCTGGCTAAAGGGAACCACGATGTGTTAAATACCCGGCACCGAGCAAGAGCCCCTGGGCTCCCGCAGCGATGCAGATTCGGAGGGAGGTGAAAACTGTGAGAGAGGAAATGAGCCCGTTGGCTACTCACGATATAAAAAGACAGGCGGAATTTGTGCATGCCAGCACAAATAGTGTTTTTAAGGGCAGAGATAGCATCTTCGGGGGTGTTTTATTTTTAGCTTGAAAACTTTAATGTGGCTAATTAACTTCAAATGGGATGTACAGCATAAAGAGGCAGAAGCCTGCTGGTGAAATTAATTATTCACCCTAGGAAGGGACAAGGTGTATATGAGGATGCTCAAAATGGGAAAGGGGAATTTGCTGTCTGGAAATGGCTGAAAGGAAGGCATGACCTGAGTTCTGCGTGGAGTTCTCGAGGTTTACATTTGTGTGATGATTACATGGGACTGAAGTTAAGAAGGCAGCAAACTGCAGCTTGTGAGGGTTTCATTGCACAGCATTTCTGTGTGAGGGTACAGAAATTACAGCACCTGAGAAGGTCTCAGTTCATGGGGTCTGCACTGGATGAAGAAGTTTGTGTGTGGTGTCACCCAGTGTAGCACATCACTGCAGGGACAAAGCGCCATCTGCGTCATGGTAGAAACAACGGTAAGAAATGTTAACTAGAAAGGAGAAGGTGAACTCTTTAAAAACCTCTGTAGGCTCATTTCATCAACCTGAACTCTGTAATCCACTGACATGAGGGAGGCATAAGAAAAAAACTGAGTCTGGCTCACTTTCGTTGGCAGAGAGGTAATTCTCCTCGGCTGGAAATTAAACAAAAAACCCCAACCCCTTCAGTGATGAAGCCTACAGTCTCTTCCCAGCCACGTTTTGATTATGTGCATTGCAGGTGCAGCAACAGGAAATTACGAAGGCAAAGATGCTAAATTTTACAACTTGGTACACCCTCATTGTCACAACTCCATCTAATGCAGTCCTGTGGAAAAGAGCCTTTGTGGTCCTGCTGCCACGGTCCTGCTGCTACGCGGCCCCAGGAACCCTACAGATGTTGCAGCAATAGATGTGTCCCACGTGGACGTTCTCCCTCTCTAGAGCTAGCATATCCTTCAGGTCAGGAGGAGTGCAGCGTCATTCATTTTGGGGTTTTCTCTGTGTGTGTACACGTGGATATGTAGATATGAAAAAGAGCGAGGAGGAGACTGCTCATTTTTTTGTGTCCCTTAATTAGGAGTATTGTTACCATGGCTCTGAGAAGAACTCAACCATCATGGAGACAGCTGTCATCACTCCCTCGTGGTACAGCTTGCAGGCGGCCAATGTAGTCAGCTTTCTGACTGAGAGGTCAGAGTGGGAGGCAGAGGACCTGCATATCATCTCTGCCTGTTAGAGAAGACAAAGTGCTCGTGAGTCACTGCTCAACATGAGCCTGTGTACACTTTCCTGGGCTCTCTACCCTGCACCCCCGAGCCAGGATTCAAGGCCACTGCTGCCAGCTAGGCTGGACTCCCAGGGCTGCATCCTTCTCCTGGGCAATCGGGCATGCAGCCCTTCGTTTCGTGGCTGGGCTGTGAGGAAAAAGAGAGGGACACGGTCTTCTCCCAGCTACACTCGCCTTCTGCATCAGCATGGCGTGATGCTCACTCCCGGATGAGCAGTGCAGGCATCATCAATGCTGAGCTGCTTCCACAGCTTTCTGACATGAACAAGGCAGCTCAAGCTTCACAGGTCTGCTTGTGTCTGTGCTGCCTGTGCAGGTCTCCATCCCTGCATCCCGTGACCCACTGGTACCTTCTACCTGGTTTTCTTTGCTTACATCTCAGGATTCAAATCGTAAGAGATGCAGAGCGATGGGCAGAAGGCAAGCTATGCTGACATGCAGATTGAATCTTTATGGAACTTATTGAGATGTTATTCCTGAAGACACAAAGAGAGGGAGGAAGGGACAGCAGGAACTTACTGACTCTTCTACAAGCCAGCATCCTTCCCCAGCGAATGAGTGTGTGTCAACACCTGTGAGGGCAATTCATAAATGCCAATAATTAATCCTGAGCTGGACCAGCCAGCGGCCTTCTCTTCCCTTCCCTTCCCTGTGGGTGACTCAACAGTGGCTGCTTCTCCATTCTGGCTGGGTATAACCCTGAGCTGGCCCAGCCAGCGGCCTTCTCTTCCCTTCCCTGTAGGTGACTCAGTTCAACAGTGGCTGCTTCTCCATTCTGGCTGGGTACCACATCTTAGCAAACACACGATGCACAGCCTGTTCGTGTGCTGCTGCTTTGCTGACCATCTGGAGGATGCTGTTGTCCACAGGCTGATCCCATCTCTTCCTCATTGTAGACTGCAAATGACCAGAGGACCCCATTGCCACTGACATTAGGGAAGAAAAAGGCACATAATCTACTTTGTTTTGCATTGTTTTTGTTAATATGCCAGCTGTATGGGGAAATGTCATTTAGGCCTCACTTTTGAGACAAAAGATATTTTCCTGTCTAATTTAAAGCATTAAAATCTGCCAAATCTAGCCATTAAAACTCTACATGTAAATTCAAGCCATAAAGTTACCCAAACACTTAAAGCTTAAGTAAATTTGCAGTAAGATGTACATAGATTTATTCCACATACGGCTCCCCTATGGGAGTTTCACAGCTAAATCCCTGTGCATCTTATATCTTATTGTAAATACGTACGCTAATGATGCATAGAAATAGCTTTCACAACCGTGACTTGCCAGTAGTTTTTGTTTGCATTACTTTTTATATTGTATTATAAAAAATCAGTGATGATTTAATATTGAGGAATTCCTACCTCTTTGCTATGTCCCTCTACCGAGGAGAAACTAGCACAGATATCTGCAAACAATGATTTAATTTGCCCAGCCACTGTATCTCACCTACTTGCATATCAATAATAGTCCATCTGCTGCTGACAGTCTGTTCCAAACATAGTAATATAACAAGTAATAGCACTATTGTAATGTAACACATCACAGCAAACCATCCCATAAAGGACACAAAGTATTTGCCAGGATAGGTTTGAAAATACTCTGTTTGTGCGTTATCTTTTTTTGCCAGTATCATCATATTAGGAATGAGGCTTATGTGAATAATTGCTTGATGCTTGAGCGGAAAAGTTAATATTTATTCAGGGGAATGGTCTGTATGGAGAAAGATTGATGCAACTGGACGTAAGTCTGTCATCAGAAGAGGATTTTAATATTTTGATGATGGTAAATTTTTCCTGAATGTTATGACTGATTTTGCTCCCTTTTTTCTTCTGAAACCAAGGGTAAATATCAGTATTATAGAGCTGGACTTTGCAGTGGAATACCTACGGATATGACAAGAAGAGGCATGACTGTGTCTTTCTAATCCACACTACTGAACTTCTCATTCCAAGATGCACTGAGAAAATTTTGTTTTCAATCGCGTTTGACACAGACATTTCTTCTAACAGGGAGCGAGCCAGAAAGAGCCGTGGCAGCTGGCAGAGAGAGCACACCGGTGGCACCTGAGAGGGAAGGACTGCAGGGCCCCTGAAGAAGACAAGGAGATCTGCTGAGCCCTGTTCAGACCTGCGTCCTCTCTGCAGTTAAATGATTCATCAGGAACATGAAGGTTGTAGGCACAGTTACGTGTCTGTCCATATTAGTGCTCAAGCTTCCATTTTACTGTACAAATGCTTGCATCTGGAGGAGTATGCATAGCTTATGATTTGTTTAGGGTTTGGGGTTTGTTTTTTTTCTGATTCGTATTAGTGAGTTTATTCCACCAAGAAATTATGCTAATGGCATTCTAGATATAAGACAATTTTGTTGATAAAATGAAAGCACTGAACTATGTCCTTGATGGATACTCTCATTTATGTCTAGCAGCCACAACTTCTGTGTAAGTGATAAATCTTTAAATATTTGTAAATGCCCTCCAGTTACTATACCATTTCAGTGATCACTGTTACACTATCCCTCAGGTCTATGTTTTAGTCCAAGTGAAAATGATCAGAAGCCTCTGATTTTTTTTTTCTCTTCTTCCTCATGGATGCCCTTCAGGCAGTGTGAGAGGTGGTCAGATAGACAGCAGTCCCAGAGCATCTCATGGGGAAACAGGGGCTTGTGTTAAATAAATACAGAGAGACAGACACAAAATGGAAATTAGAATGAGACAGGAGAGGAGAGGAGAGGAGGAGAGAAGAGAAGAGGAGAGAAGAGGAGAGGAGAGAAGAGGAGAGGAGAGGAGGAGAAGGGAGAAGAGAAGAGGGGAGAAGAGAAGAGAAGGGAAGAGAAGGGAAGGGAAGGGAAGGGAAGGGAAGGGAAGGGAAGGGAAGGGAAGGGAAGGGAAGGGAAGGGAAGGGAAGGGAAGGGAAGGGAAGGGAAGGGAAGGGAAGGGAAGGGAAGGGAAGGGAAGGGAAGGGAAGGGAAGGGAAGGGAAGGGAAGGGAAGGGAAGGGAAGGGAAGGGAAGGGAAGGGAAGGGAAGGGAAGGGAAGGGAAGGGAAGGGAAGGGAAGGGAAGGGAAGGGAAGGGAAGGGAAGGGAAGGGAAGGGAAGGGAAGGGAAGGGAAGGGAAGGGAAGGGAAGGACTGACGATACCTGTTCAGGAGCACAAGATTTTATGAATACACGGTACGGTATGAAGCCTGCCTGTAGGAACATAACCTCTTCATATTGTTTCAGCAGATTTGAGCCAGCAGAGTGAATTTATATTGGATCAATGCTCTGCATCATGTGGCCACAGCATTTTTGCTCCTAAGTTAGCAGCCCTGAAGTCAGTTTTGCTGTACAGCCAAACCGTGGCTTGGATTGGCATAGAAAGAAAAGCTGTTTTGGGTCATGGCTGTGGCAGACTGCTGGGTCTGTCTTGAGCAGCTTGTGTAACTCTGCAAGCTCTGCTGGCTCTGAGCATTGTGGTGTCTGAGTCTGTCACAGTCTTTGTTTTTGAAAAGGGGAGAAGGGCTAGAGAAGTACAAAGGGAACACGTTTCCACAGGTTGCCCTTGTTATACCGAAACTTCGTCCAGATATAGCGTGTGGTGAGGTTGCGGTTCAAGCAGGTTGTGCTCTCCAAGACCACATTTTATAAAGCCAAGACCTCTATTGCAGACACACTTCTGCCTTTAAAAAGAAAGCATTATTCATTAAAATCAAACACTCTGCTGTTGAGATGGAGCTTTCCTGGGACTTAATTATAGCAGGTTTAAAATGACAACAGCCAAGGATGTTAGGCTTTCCCTCCCATGAGAAGAAGTTCCATTTCCATGATTTTAAACTCCCTTCAAATGTAAGGGCTAGGATAAAGACTTTGGAATAATTCTTCCTCTGGTTGGAAATTAGAAATTAATAGGTCTGAATCCTTGCATGAATACCAGTGAAAAATGGGTTGTGAAGTTTATAAACGGCTCTGCTGTCTAGTAAGGGCAGAGGACTCCAGTTCCCTAGATTTCATCTAAATGCTTAAAGGCAGAGATCTTTCAGTCTAGACAGACACTAGCCCTTCTTTGCAGAATGGAAAACTTTAAGGTGACTAGGGAGAATAATTACAGAGATATTTGAAGTTAGACTGATATATTGGACATGCCATCAAAGGTATGTTTTTTATTACATCTTTTCCACATAGAGATTTTTTTCTACTTAATATCAGTGGCTTCATTTTGCCACCTCTGTCTGAATGTAACATCTACCAAAGACCCAAGGCTCAGAGTTGCCTCACATGCTTTCTCCCCCAGATGCAGCATGAAAGCAGCTCCTGATTTTGAAAAGCAGCCTGCATGTATACAACTGTAGAATAGTTGCATATTTAGCGTAAAAAAATATCCTGAAGTATCTAAAAAGTACATATTCTTTATTATTATGGCAAAAAACCACTAAAACAATTTTTCAGAAGTCTAGTGGGACCAGTCTAGCAGACATCTTCAAGTCATGCACCAGTGTTTAAGTTCAGACACTTGTACCACATGGAAAGAGTTTTTTGAGGTGCTGGTGGCAGAAAGCAAAGGCTGGGACAGGACAATAAGACAGAACTTCTCCAGGTTTGTGCTGGAGCTGTGATTCAGGCTGGAGAGCCTCTGATCAGACTGGGTATGTATTACCTGCAGGAAAATCAAACACCAAGTCCCGCAAGGAGCCATTCTCTTACTTTGTTGAAAAGACCTTGTGTATCAGGAATCCTTCGAGGATGGCATAAACCTCCTCATCTTATAGCTAACAATAAATCAGTCCTATGCCATTTTAAAATGCAGCAAGGTCGTAGGACTAAGGAATTCTAGTATAAGACTCATGAATTAAACCAGCTTTCTTTAATTTACGCAGGACCGCTTTTAGTATCTTTCTCTGAAAGTCCATTTTGAAATGAATTGACTTAAGAAAAAAACCTTTACACAAAAATGTACGGCCCGTGGTTGTCACTTTGTGGAATAAAATGACAGCAACGTCTGAGACTGTTGATTTAAAATGCAAATAAGAAGTGTGCTCTGCAAGACTTATGACCTCCTCTGTGTAGACACAGGTGGAACTTAGGGAGAGATTTCTTCCTCTTTTAAAGTTGACACTTAAAGAAAACTACCTTAATTGGTCACTTTATTAAGTGCTTTGTCTTGTTGATTGTTTTTTTTCCCTCAAAGACTCAGGGCAACTAAAAAAAAAAAAAAAACAAACCCCAAAAAAAAAACCCTGCCACAAAACACACTTTAAACTTTTGCAGTTTCAAAATATCTGGAAATACACATGTATTTCACTCCAACTTTTAGCATTCCGGAGTGAGAAAAAAACCCAATTGTTCTTAGGTAGTGTGATGTTGTGCCTTCACATGATCACGTTTAAAGAAATGATTTCACTCTGGCTGTGGACAGATGCTGTCTTCCATGTTGAACTCTTCTGGTGCAAAAGGATGCTCACCCCAGCCTGTCCTTGGTTTCTCTACACTACCTTGCAGCCGGGGGCTATTGCTCTGTATCTATCAGCACAGGCATCCCTCTGAACACTCCCTAGTTTGCTTCAGCCCGAAAGGGACCGGCTAGCTTACAGAGCTCAAGCAGCAGATGTTTGTTCATAGAGGTCATTTTAACTAAATCACTTAGGGAGCAATCAGACAAGCAGCTTTGCTAATGGGTAGCAAAAAATCGGACATGAGCCGGGGTGATAACATTACCACCAGCACAGCTGCTTGAAAACAAATGTTTGTCTGTCCTGTGTGGGGCAGATGGCAGGTTTTCTTACCTGGCTGTAATATAAATTGGATGTGAAACTGTGTGAACGGGAAGAGGAGAAAAGCTTGTTGTTACGGAATAAGTAATATGAATAATCTGCAAGTATTCCCTCAAGTATTTGTGTTGAGAATCTTCACAACTTTGTCTTTTTTTTACAGGATAGTTTTCATTAAGTCATCAATCATGATAAAACATGTTTCAGTGGTTTCAGGTAGGTACTGTTAAGCACATCTTCCCACATTTTAGTGGCAGATGCCTTCCTGATAAAGAGTATTGGTGATCAGATGTAGTGGGAAAACTTCTCGTTGACCAACCCCCCCTTCAGTGAAACTTAGTTGAAGTCAGAGGAGATAAGGCAACAAAGAATATGGCATTTGTTGTGTTTTTACAGCAAACGTAAGCAATCCCAAAGATGAAACCAGAATGCCAGTAAATGCATTTGACTAGTTCAGAGAATGGTGCGGGAGAAATACAAATGTGCGTGGAGAGTTTAAACACTTGCTTCAACTTTTTGGATCTCAGATTGCCCTTATGGCTGCACCTCTGTCTAGGAAGTTGAGTGTGCCTGGAGCTGTTGGTGCTGAGACCAAGCAGCAGAGCATGGCCCACGTCCATGGTGCCTGGCAGAGATGCTTGAGTCTCAGTGTCCAGGGACAGTCTTGTTCTCTTTAACAAACCAGCACAGATTTAGCCTGGGTGTTTCCCTGGGCCAGCCAGCGTTTATGGCAGTGGGTCGCTGCTGATTATTCTATACCGCGTAACACATGATGCTTGAGATCTTGTCAGTCTGTGTGATACAATTACATAAGCAAAACCTAGAATTTATGGACAGTCATAATGTTACCTGGAAGTGAGGCAGGGCTGAGGTTCAGAGCTATAGCTACAAATGATACTTATGCGTACCTTGTTATATTCTTAGCACTCCACAAACTCCTTAAGGGAAAGATTTTGCTTCCTTGCTCCTTTTCTCTAGAGAAAGGTCCAGAAAGCCCCTAGGACTGTTACTGTGATACTGAGAGTACTTTGTATTTTGTTTTGTTGTTGATACTTTGAAGGAATCAGGAACTATAGCCCAACATCAACCTGCTTTTGAAGTAAACAGTAATGAGGCATTTTAGTTATTACTGCCCCTAAGAACCTCACTGACCCCTGCCAAATCTTGTTCTGTGCCATCTCCTGTGCCACTGCACTTCACAATAATTTTAATTTACCAGAACAGATAGGCGTCTAGTAAATGACAGAGGTGAAGAAGCCTCAGAGAGTGATAACTGCTGGCAGAGGAGCCACCCAGGGTGGTCTATAGATTGCTGTCAGGATTCCCCCTCCTGATAATCCACAAACACTGAAGGAATTGGCATGGATCAGTTCTGCCGTCATTTGTCTTCTTTTTTGAAGCTGTGATTTCTGTTATCTCAAACATGCTGAGGCAGATAGCAAATGCTCGGTTCCATTTTGTCCTTCAACTTGGAAAATCAAAAGATAAAGAATATGTAGATCTGATGTTTAAACAGGATCAGGTACTTCAAAGACAAAACATTTTTTTTTCTTGAGGTATTCAAGAAATTTGTCCTCCAAAAAAACCGCATCTTTGTTCCTGTATTTTAGAATATAGAAAATGTGCGATACTAAGTCTTGCCCCCCTTATTCACACAATTTCCATCTTGCTAGAAATCAAAGTACCACAGAGGAGGTGGAAGTTTAAAACAATCTATTCTCCTACCATTAAAAGGTGTCTTTTGTATTCAGTTTCAACAGCTTTGAATGTGAAAAACAAAAGAATCTATTTCTAAAAAATTATTCCCTATCAAATGTAATTATAAACCAATTAAACTCTCCACAAGCCTGCTTTTTACCTGAATGAAGTAACAGCCCACAAAGATCTTCCACAAAGAAAAAACTTTAAAAGCTCTTATATTTATTTATTTATATACGTGCACGTATACTTCAAACTTCAAATGATATTGCCCAGTTAACTAATCCATTAGATTCACTAAGTGTAATTTGGATTGCAGTCACAATTGTAGCGAGACAATAGAAGTGAACCAGTTCACTGAACTGAACAACAAAATCCTAAAACATGCCTGAGGCAAAGGTAATTTACTTTACAAAACTGTTTAAGAGTACATGTTAGTGCCAAAATTACCCATCTGTATTTTTCTACCAGTGTCTTCCTGGCTCCTTTGTGAAAACTATTCCTAAGGTAAATATGAATGTAATTTTTTTTTTAATGAATACAAACAAAATGTCAGTTCTGGTTATTTAGAAAAAAGTATTTTGGTCAGTAATACCGAAGTATTTAGCCAGTAACACTGAGGGAAGTTAACACAAAGCATAGCAAATACATCCTGGGTATAATCTTGATTAAGTTTCAGGTATTTTTTCTGAACAGCTCCATGGATCAGTTGGATCTAATCTAAGGAGATGAAGCCCAGAAAGATGTCAGGAATCATGAGCATACACAGCACTTCGTGGTCATGTCCCCTTTCAATTCAGAAAACTTCTCCAACTGCTTATCCTCTATAGTTAAATGAAATTTGTTTTTCTGGGCGGGGTAGATGGTGTTATCACTCAACATACTTATTTACCTCTTTATTTGTGTCTAGTCTCTGCAAAAAAGGAATTCCCAAGTTCTCTGGATGTTTCCACTGTGCCGGTATCAGGCAACACCACCAGCTCTTCCCAGCCTTCAAACTACTGCTCAAAAAATGGAGCAGTAAAGCCTTTCTCATGGGCACACACAGGGTTTTCCAGTTGATTTCGATGGGACTTGCATGGGCACATACTGATGGCATTTGGACAGCACCTCAGAGATCCAGATCTTCATTTTCTGTCTGAACTTGTAGAGGGGTAAGGTGGCAATCGCTCTGCGAAAGTGTGACAGGTTGTAAATGAGACACTGAAAATGAGTAAAGGATTTCCATGCAGTGGTTAATGTAAATACCTCCCTGCACTTGTATAACACATCAGATGACAGGCAATCAAATGAAAGGAGGGCCGTACTAACGGTGCCCGACACCCCCAGGTACCACGTGTGTTACACAGCTGTGCTACATATCCACACAAAAGGCAGTTGCGCTGTGTTTGCTGCACATGCGCCATAAACCTGACTCACATGGACTGAATTTATGGGACTTCTGCCTTAAACCAGTGCCGAATTAAAGCAAGGTACAAAGCTGTCTCATAAATGGATTCTCATTAATGACATAAACCAGCTGTATCATGGCATCAAAGTCACTGACCCAAGGAAAGGATTGTGCTGCAAGCCTGGACCTGACTCTGGATCCACACTGGTGCCTGAACTTCAGGTATTCCCTAAGGCTGGTGGAGAAGAGGGAGGGGAAGCTCAGAAATTTGGCAGACCAAGAGCTCTTTGTGTTACTCTCATCCTGACTTTAAAACAGTGGAGAATGTTTCATGTTTGAGGGTAAGAATGGCTGAGTGGAGTCTCCCCCGAAGCTGCTCTGTAGATCTGCAGCAGGAAATTTATATGTAGGTGAAACATTTGAGGAGGTTTTATCTTAGCTTGAAGTAATACTATGAGCAATCCCACAGTTAATTGTACATCAGAGTGTTTGCCAGTCATTCCTTCACCCTGATATACTGTCTGCACTTCCCATGCAGAGGAGATCTGTTGAGAGAACTGTCAGTGGGACACTTTGCATCCTCTCCTCTCCTCTCTTCTCCTTCTCCTTTGCTGCTCTATAATGCCCACAGTCTGCTCCATTGCTCTAAGTTATTTTCTAGAGGGCTGTATACAGCAGATGTTGCAAGCATTTTGCTTTCACTGACATTGTTTTTAGAGGCCAGGCCACACTGAGAGGGGCTGTCTTTTTGTCTAGGGGAGGAAAGCCCCTCACACCAAAAACATCACCTGGTTGCCACCAGATGTGGCACTTTATGCAATGAAAGAGCTGGTGGATTTAGAGTGTGCCCATTTTTACCCTTGCACTGTCTATGAAGCAATGGCCAATAGTTAACGCCTCTGTGTTTGTTATTTTTGTTGTTAGCAAAGTTCTTTCCCCGTACGGCTGCATGAGAACCTTATCTCCACCACAATCAACATCAAATCCAGCTGATGATTCATTTTGCCAAATAGGTTTGAGGTTTTCACCAACTGCTGGTTTTCTCCAGGAGATAATATGGTAAATGTTCTGGAGGATTTTTTTAGTAGAATTTATCTTTTGGGAATTATTATTGTTGATGTTTGTCCCTTTTTTGTCTCTGTGGATTATCTGCATTACTGGGAAAATAGTCGGAGGGGCAGTTCGAGATATAATAAAGTTTGTAGGACCATACCTGCTTATTGCCCCTGATTCTTCTTGAGTAGTGGAAGACTGTATGGGAAGTTGTTTGTTACTAACAGATTTCTTCCTCTTTCTATGAGTTACTGCTTTTTCTTTCTCTTGGTTTGTTTTTTCTTTTTATTCTTCTGTGGAATATTTTTTGGTTTCACGCTGGCCTGGACACATTTTCAGCAGTAGTTTTTACTTTTGTAAAGTAAAACCAAACCCCAACCCATCCTGCTCCTCCACATCCTCCTCTCCCCTCGGAGAGACACCAGGTGAGATCACACTTCCACAGATACATATTGGGTGTAAGCATTTTCCCAAAGATTATGCACCAGATAAATCTCTCCATTTCGGCACGTGGTTTATTACTGAATATATTGTCTGCCTACACATGCAGGAACAGATAACCAGTGATTTATATTTTCGTAATGACTGCTGCAGTGATTCATTTACTCTCTGATATATTGGTGTCAGGGCAAATTATTTATATAAAAGGGGAGAGAGATCAAGAAATGGAGGGCAATATAAAGTGACACAAAAAGGAAAAGAGGGTAAAAAAATTGTGGACAGACACAAATACTTTCGATGACCTGAGGAAAGCTGTGGCAGAAGAGTTTTGTTGTTCCTGTTGCTTTTTGTTGCCTTCTCCCTGTTTCACTTTCTGGATTTGCTGCTTTGCAAAAGAATGTTGCTCCTGCCCAGAAGAGCCAAACCTTCCTCCCTCGGGAGATTAATTCGAGTGCCAGCACAGCACGGAGTTTGGAGTCGTGTAATGTGCTTACTAATGTTCCTGCTTCAAATCTCACACTGCTCAGGGCAACTCCTGACCCCTGAGCGGAAAGCTGGAGGGACTTTGGGGAGCAGCTACCTGCAGGCATGTGGCTTGTCAAATTGGCTTAACTCAGAGCTGTGTGACAGGTCACTTCAGAATTAGTTGGTTGTAATGTTTCCATGCATGTGAACAACATGCTTTAGATTTTAACTGTCTGTAAGAATTCTTCCTTGGTGTTGGAAATGTGCTATATATTTTACAAGTGCATTTTGCATGGCATCAGGTGCTTCTTGCTCTAGCACTAGATCAAGTGGTTGCTCTTCTCTTTGGACATACATTTAGCGTTACTTAGGATTTCTTTCCGTTCCTGAAGAAACCATGATAAGTTTAGTCTTTTCATATGCCTTACTTGGAGGTAATCCTGTAGCTAGTTATTTTGAAAGACCTCTAAAAAATCTGCCCCAGAAAGGCACGATTGACATGCTTAGGACATTACACAAGAGGCAGTTCACAGTCACCTCTGCCACGAACATCTTAACTGAAGTTGGCAAGAACTGCTATAGCCAAATCTTTCACAAGTGCTGTTTGTAAGAGTGCCTAATTTGGTGCTGATCATCTGTTGGCTGATAATTACATATACGTAAATCTTTGTTCACAAGTTTATTCATGCAAAGAAACGATGTTGTGGATTCTTGTGCAAGAGTGTGCAGAAGTGTGTGCATCAGGAATAGGAAGTCCTGCATGGATTAGGGAGTCAGAAGATAGTGACTTACCCAAATAAAGAAAAACACCTAGCAAACGCTCAAAATTAAAATCCTATGAATACTTGCTATGCACACCGAATGATTAATTGAAAAACTCTTGGCAATAACCACGTTTGTGAACGCTAAATGTATTCACCAGTACTTTGCAAATAAAAAAGGAGGCTAAAGTTATGAATAAATTATTCAGTGTTTCTACTTTTAACTCTGGAATATTTGCTGACAGCATTGCTGAAATCAGAGAGGGAATTTATGTGATAATACTGAATAGGTTAAAGAAGAGATAACATCAAGACACCGTATATTCTGAAAAAAACTCCTATCATTAGGAGAAATAGTGATTTTCTCCCCAGAATTTCTTTCATAACTGCTTTTCAGTGGTGCCAAGCGAATCAGCTTTTTTTTTGTTGGTTACATGTGAGCTCAGACTTGCTATAGCTACTGATTCAGAAATTTTTATTAGCAGAAAGCATGTCACAGCCAGACTCCAGCAATTTTTATTTCAAAGAAAAACACAGCTTTTAGTTAATATAAAGCTATTCATGAATTAATGGAAAAACTTGGTGAGTGATTTCTGGTCAAAGTGAAATATTTCACTTAAACATTTTCATTTTCTTGGGTTTTAATATGGCTATTTGAAATGGATTTTACCCACATCCTATTAAGCTTTTTAAAAAGTAAAATCAAAGAAATACACCAGGGTATGTGTGTAGAAGAAAAAATTCCTCTTCAGTTGCCTAGTCTCCCATCAGCTGCCTAGTCTCCCATCACATTGACCAAAGCCAGTTAAATTGTTTTTTGGCTAGCAAACCATCTTATCTGTTATTTGCCTATCTTTAGTTAGCTCAGTCATACAGTGAGGAGGCTGCTGTTTGCCTTTCAAATAACTGGGCTTGTTGTACGCCCACTGCCTAAGTGGTGGAGGACAGGTTTTATGTTTTCCAACTTGCTGCGCCGCACCAGGGCCGGTGCATTCTGGATGGTAGGCTGGGGAAGGCTTTTCATGGGAAGTCAGGCAGGTTTTGCACCACTGTCTCGTCCTGAAGCAATTTCTTGAGGAAGATATGTGTTTCACTTTGATGACAAAGCTTCCCCTAATGAAGCCAGCATACTCCCTTGGCTTGCATCAGCAACCCCTTGGGGCAGGGCTGGTCCAGGTCTCTGGCAGGAGAGAGTTTGCTCTTGCCAACATCCAGCTGTTTTCAGGCTCTCCGTTGCTGAGCTCTGAATCTTGTTGCCTGCTCAGAGGACAAACTAGATGTATTAACATGAGTTCAGGCAATTGCATATTACATGTAGGCAACTGTGAGCTTTCTCTGCTGCACCTGGGCAACCACTCTTATTTCCTGCTCTAAAAATGGAAAGCTTTCCTTGTCTTTGTCCCACCTCATGTGCTACAGGACACAGGTAAGAGATAGGAGGGATTCCAGCAAAACCATATGGTATGTATCATTGGTCAGTGAGCTGTCAGAGCTGGAAGGTGCAAGAAAGAAGATAGCGTTGGGAAGAGCTGAGCAGTGACTTTCAGCCTTCCAGAAAACAGAGCAACTATTGCTCCACCCGAACTAAACCACTGGAAACAGTATGGATATTTTTAAAACCTGCAGATTGTCTTCACAGATCCCAAGTACACTTTCACTTGAGCAGTAAGAATTAAGCATAGTATTGTTTCTGTCAGAAAATGGGTTAAATGCTGTGTAAACAGCTTACAAGAAGTGCAAAGAAAGTAAAGGCTCTCCTGAGGAACCACCAACGCATGGAATTGGAATCCCTTAAATCACCCTTTGCTCACACTTCTCACTGTGTTGCCTCCTTCGGTAATGGGAGGACTGGGAGAGGAAGGCACAGACGAATCTGACTCAGTACTGAACCTACATGTGCAAGGAGAAATGAATTGGTGGAATTGGATAATACTGCAAGCAAATCCAAATCCCAAAGCACAAAATGGGACCCCTCTAATATGCTTGTTTCTTGAACATTATCCCTTTCCCCCTCCAATCAGCAGCTGACGAGGACCAGTAAATGCCAGCATAACAGCTCTTTGGAGAGATGTATTGGCATCATTTTGCCTGTGGGAACTAGATGGAATTGCAACATATCTTGACTGTTTATTTTCCCTACTTTGAAATATTCATAAGAATACTTCTGAAGTTTTCTTTTGCCCGTTGCCTTGGATGAAAGATAGCAAAAGTCATTTGGTGTTAATATTTCTGCCAAGAAAAAATAGTTTCATTTTAGCCAGGATGCTGTTGTTTATAAACTGGCTGATGGAGAAGCACAACCGCCAGTGAAGTGCAGACAATGGCCATCTCCATTCTAAAGGGTATTTTCCCCTCTTTGAAATAGGTGTTGTACTGCATGCAGGAAAACGGCAGCTGCAGACAAAACAAGGGAGATCTAAGTCAAAACAGTCCTATCCCCTTCACCTCCCCTGAAACAAAGAGAAGATGCTGTTTGTAGGCATGGGTGATTTTCAGTTTTACTTATTTGTGAAGTTTTCCAGCCCCAGCTTTCACTACTCTCTGCTTTGTTTCACTGAATCCTTCTCCCTCCTGCTTCCTCTCTCTCCAGTGCCTCTGTTTGCTTCCCCTTCATATCCTTATAATTTGCGTACATGGAGAGTTTGTCATGAGATGTTTCTGTTCTTTTATCCTCCCAATCTCTTCCCTTCTCCCACCAGACAAGCCATGATCTATATCCACAACTTTTTAGCGTGTGTCTGGTTTTGCCCATTTCTCCCACCTTTGGCCTCCTTCCAATCCATCCTCTGCATATCTCCTCTGTGTGTCCTTCTACTCCTGCATGCTACTTCATCCCCCCTTTGACTGCCTCTGCTCACTTCATCTTGCTTCTTCTCTGTACCTTTACTTTGTTGCTCATGTCATGTCTGAAAAGAGTATAGCTAACCAAAAAATCTGAGTGATTTGTTTGACTTTCAGTGCTCAGAGACCTGCATCCCTTTGCTTAACATTTTCTCTGCAGAAGTCCTCTCCTTCCTTCACATTCCCTATCTGGGTGTTAAGTGTGGTGACCTGATGCTCCTCTCTCCATTCTTTTTCTTTTTTAAAATGCACTGGCTCCTCTCCTTCTCTCACTGTCCTTTGACCTGTCTGCTCCAATTTAACCTTATTGCCAAAACACAACTCCTGATTCTGTCCCTTCCCCTTGTTACCTTCTTTCATGCTGACCTTATGTAAATTCAGTGGAGAGCTTGAGGACTCTTCTGACCCTTTATCTGTGCTCAGCTAGCTTCTACTTGGGGTTTCAATCTCTTTTCAAAGGAAGGATAAATCTCTTTTCAAAGAAAGGACTTCACCCACTGAATTCTGATCAGATCGATAATTTCTGATCACACTGACAGTAACTTGTCCTTTTCTCTAACCACGTAAAATTCATGCTAGATTTGTCTTGTTGCCTTAAACTTACTGCAGTTGCCATAACTTTTACAGTCATGCCTCCAACCAACCAGCTCTCATTTGGAATTGTAAAGTCAAGTTTGCATGACAGCCACACTGTTGTGCCAGTTTTGTTGTCCTCCTGACAACTTGTTTCTATCTTGTCCATTTTCCCTAGGAAGAATTACCAGAAATTTCAGAGACCTTGTTGAAATTCTCCGTGTCTGTAAGACAGAACACCATCAAGGCTGCAATGTTTATTAGCGTTTCATTACTATTTCATGTTCAATCAGCCATTTGCATCTAACCAGTGTCATTCCTATGGAGGTAGTCTCTCCTCTTTTGTTCAGAGTCTGTACCGTACCTGGGTCCATAAGGTCTCGGTCCATGACAGGTGATGCTTGATGTACTGCAAACACTGAGGACAGTAAAATACAACTAAAAATATTGGCAGCAATTGTATGAATCTTTGCTCCTCAACCACTCAATTTTACATTTCTTGAAATGAGTTTAAGACATTTGGGAACTTATCAGGACCAGGATCCATCGTGTTGGTTTTTTTATTTGAAGAATGTGTTAATTTCTGCTGTACTTCTTGGTGAGACTCAAACTTCATCTGAAGCTTTCAGGTCATTATTTTTACTCAGCCTCCTTACTGTCCAACTCCAACTGTTCATGAACAGAAGTCATAAATCCTAAAGCAATGGTTATTTTAAACATGTTTGTAACATCAGGAATTAACAGGCATTTCTGCTATCAATACTGCTAAAATTAGATTAAATTCAAGTACGACCAGTCAGAAGAAAACTCATTTTAATTGGTTGCTTGAATTAAAAGTAATCTAAAGAATTAAATATTAATCAACACTGTGGAGAAATCTGATAAGTTTTCTCTTTAGAGACGGATCTGTTAAAACTCATAGTTGATCTGTTGGTTACTTGAAAACAAACGCCACCACCCCCATTGTAAAAGTGAAACTCTTCATATTTTTCTGAAGCATTTATCTACCTCAGAGTTTTATTTTCTATTAATCAGAAGCATTTTCAGTCATTTCTAGATTTATTTAAAAACAGCTGAAAACAATTAAGAAGAAATTCTGATTTTGGTCAAGTTTTGACAGAAAAATCTTAAAATCTAATTACTTTCGCACCTCTCCTATCACTTACTTCCTATGCAGAGAGGTCACAGCTTCAAATGTGGTATTAGCAGAAGAAATGGAAGGACACTTAAAGGAAACAACTTGTCTAAATGGCTCCGCAGTAGAGAACATTAATGCAGAACAACAGAAAATATGGAAATGCGTCATCGTATCTCTCTGATGTTTCCTTTTAGCTCTAAGGAACCCAGCAGGTTTGGTAGCCTTTGGAAGCCTTTTAACTGAGCCCCATCTGCCTGACAGTTTCCAGTGCTACATGCCTCGCATGGAAAGCTGCTCTCAGAAGACGGTTCTTGACATGTGTGGAACAAGCACCCCTCAGATTTAGCTTCTGTGCAAGAACCTCAAATGGTGACAAAACTGCCATGGTGACAAATATTTCCTAAAGTACAGTGAGCAGTACCGGGACTGGTTTTTCTGTTCCCTTCCTCACCTTGCAAGGACTTAATCCTACCTTGTCTAAAGTTTCAGGGAGATTATGTAGAATAATGATTATTTAGGCAATCTTGAAGTATTTACAGGAAGAATCTAAAGGAAGGTAGCAATATGCACTCTCTTTCTTTCGTAATCCGTATGGTTAACCATGCTTACCTTCCAAATCTATGTTGCCATCCAAGGAAATGTCCAGATAATCCATTCAAAATTGCATATTGATGGATGTTTCTTCAGTTTGCCAAGCACACTCCCATACACTGGATGATGTCTCCCTTTCTCCTGATCGGTGCTGTCTTTCCCTACAGATAAGAGAGAGCTCAGAAACCTGCCCGCTCACTTCCATGTGCTGCTGTCATGTTGTGTCGTCCGAGCTGGATGGTGAGAAAGTTTAAAGGCTACTCAGGGCTCAGACACAGACCTCAGACAGTCAGGGCTCCCCAGCCAGATCAGTTGCTTTTCCCCAGCAAAACCAATTATTGCTGTGTTACAAAAGCCAGCTATTCACTGTTTAGTATGTGCACCGTTTTTTACGATTCACAAAATAATTGATTTCATCTAGAACTTAAATCTCCTTTCATCATTTTGGGTATCACTTTTTAAACTAATACGTGTAGCTATAATTTCTCATCACCTTTGCACAAATGGTTAGGGATGGCGTTCCTGGGATTAAGTTATGAATGTAAAGATCACCTTGAAAGAAAGGAATGGGGAAGATTAAATGGATGTTGATATTATATGCCTGTGGAAAAATCTGGAAAATTTAGAGTACAGTGATGGTGTAACGCACTGTCAAAAGGTCAGAAAGCTCTCTTTGTTAATGATTGAGATGAAATAGGAAATTACAATACTTTCTTATGTTGGTATGACTGCTTTTTTAACTCCTGAGAAACAGGAAAGAAGTAGTAAGGAGATGAGCAGGACAACATATTCTGCATAAACAGAAAACAAGGAACAGCATCCTTCCAAGACAGCAGTGCCCAGGTTTCACAGTCTGAAACAAATCACTTAAACTGTCTTTTTGCTGTGTTGCTAGAAAAGACAACTCCAAGGACAAAACCCTTACTGGTTTAAACAGTACAACTTTCTGTTGTGCATTGGTTGCTGCTCCTCAGGTGGATGTTCCTGACTTCTACTATGCCATTCAGCTCCATTCAACCTTAAGAAAATCCCTATCGAGTTATTATTCCCAGGAATTATCAGTGGACATAGCACAGTGGACAAGCAGACCTCCCTGAGCTAGAGTATATAAACCTTTTTTGCATGGAGAGCAGGTGTCCACAGGAAAAAGACACCTACCATCACAGGTCACAGTGCCCACTCATGTTGGTGGACCACATTCCACATAGGAGTGACATCCCTTTGAAGTCATCCATCTATATGGCAGTGCACATACCAGCCTGGGAAACCCCAGTGTAAACAACCAAAAATGTCTGTTAAAGAGACGTCTTCCATCCTACCTGACCTCACCCGTAGAGGATATTTCTTGCACTCTATACTGATGTTTTAGTTAGGTTTCATTTACTGCACATTCAGGGCTTAAAACCCTTGAGATGTCCCTTGGATGGAAAATTAAAAGGCAGCAGTATTCCAAAGCCCAGAGGAAAATGAGACAATACATTTTTTTACATATAAATATTTTTTTCAAAATTAAACCTGTGTAAATATCTGTTAAAATAAAATTACTACACTGTTGTCCTATGACAGAGAAGAGAACTCAACCCTGTCTGGATCCAACTCGCCAAAACCATAAATAACTCAATCAGTGCATGGACCTAGAGTAACTGAAGTTTTAAAAAAATAAAAATCTGGCTAAGTCAGTCCTTTGGGATACTAGATGAGGAAAGATTTTCATGGGCTTTCTACCATGTTTTGTGTCTCTTCACATCACTTATACACATCTCTCCTGTTTGGTGCCAGAATAAACAAAATCAAAGTTAAAACAATGTTGCAAGCATGCCAGTAGGTTTCTTTCCAGCTCATCTGATAGATAAAGAGCTTTTTTTTTTTTACTTTTTCCCAGCCAGATTGTATATTGAAGTAATATGAGAATATTAAGCCTTTATTTGCAACATGTGGACCACAGAATTCCAGCTACATTCCTACAGAATTGCATCATTCTCTCACCAAAACCAACGCTAAACTATGATAGTAAGCAGGTATTTACAGTGTAGAAATTACAGAACAAGTAAGTATTTTGAGATTTTGAGGCCTGATTAATATATTATGTAAAAAATAAATCTGTGCCATTACCTGAATTTTCATGAACTGAACTGGGGAAGGAAGTAGATTTTAAATTTACTCAACAGTTTTCAGTTTTTCCACTTCGGCAAAAAAGTGAGATTTGATTCTGAGTCCAACAAGATGTTTGCTTTTGAATCAAACAAATCGGTTTTGTTTCTTTGCCCTACATTTTGTCACCCTTTTGAATGTTATTTGAGGGTAAATTACAAAAATGTCATTGAAAAGTGCTGGATCGATATGTAACGAGATATTTCAACATTTTCTATAAAAATAAAAAAAAATGACAGTAGTTTTAGCCAAAGCACTTGGAGGAATTTGACAACTTACATGTGTATATTTTGGGTGAAGAAAGTTGCAACATCCTGTTATCTTAATAGGTTGCTGGAAGTGTGCAGTAATAAAACTTGTATCCTTTCCTTGTTCCACATTCTTTGAGCTTTGTAGTTTTTTACTGCTGTTGAGTTTCAAAATTAGAGCTAGGCGGTTTGTGAATTAATGCCCTTCCTTACTAGAAGTCTTCCCAGTTTGCTCTTTGCCACCCCTCCTTTCTTTATCTGTCTTCACCCAAACAATTACTGCTTAAACATTTCAGGGGAGAAATAAGTGACGATGAGGACTATGAGTAGGACTACCTTTGCTAAACAAGCCGTATGATCGCTGGAGAAAAAATAATACAGGCTCAGCTGAAGATGTTGTAGTTGATACTTAGTATGTCCCTGCAATAGCCTTCCAGTTTTTTTGATATCATATCTATAAATCAATCTAAGAATCAATTTGAACTTGACTGCATAGATAGACATGAAGATGGAGAGGACTGCTTGTTCTTCAGCTATTAATACCGAAGGACACAATTTCTGTAATAGCAACTGTATTTTTATTTGATGTACAACTTTTTAATATATTATACTTCCAAAAGGCTGCCTAACAAGTGGTAAATGTGATCATCCTGCACATGAAACTAATAAAAAGACATTTTTTCAGGTCTCTCAGTTTATTTCTATCACTCCTAAGAAAAACCTTTTCATAAGGTGGTAAGTACATCAGCAGTCAGTTCTTTTCTAAGAATACTAATTGTATTCTCACTGTATGAATGAATTATAATTCCTTTTGACTATGGTGATATTGTTTAGAGAAATTTTCTCTCAGGTCAGAGGAAAAGGTTTGACTTTGTGTGACACATCAGAGTGATTTGTTCTCCACTGTGACATTAGTATTCCGTAGTAGGAACTTCGTGATGAATTAAAACCAAATTAAACAGAGAAGGGTGCCCCCCTCCACTGACTTCTACATTTAAAACATTATATAGAGAAGATCCTCCATGGTCTATCCTGTATGACCAAACAATGAAACACATTTTCTTCTTCACAGAGCACCTTCTGAGCAGCATCACGGCATGTGTTCCCTGAGCATACTTTGCCATGATGTGGTTACACTGGAGACAAATTGAGATAAGGGTGCAGGTGGGAGTTATCAGCAGAGCTGCACCTGCTTAGCCTGGTTCTGAAATTCCCTCTGATGTGTAAGAGTCCGAAATGCCGCCTTCATATGGACGAGTATGTGTGGAGACAGTGCAACCTGGGGCGCAAACCTCCACTGACTTCTTCATTAATGCCTTGGAGGAAAGACTTCGGGGAGCTGAGGCACAAGTGTTCAGATGATCTCCAGTTTTGCAGAGAGTAACAGAAAAGCAGCAGGATCTCCTAGGTTACATCTGCCTTGCTCCTGAGCTTCCCAGGATGTGATGCACTTTGAAGCTGAAAAAGCATCTTAAATCTGTTTCCTGCGGGCTGGACTTGGATTTAGGCTGCTCGTAAATGCTCTGTGGCTTTATGGTGGGTGACTGCAGAGCCTTGTAAGAAGGACTTGAGCCACCTGGTATGTGCGATGTTGGTTACGTGGCATCGTGGAAAAGCAGATGGGATACATGGAGGAAACTGGACCAGACAAAAAGCCCTAGCGCACCCATTCACAGCAAGTTCATCCACAAGAGCTTTTTAAGACTTTGGAGAAGCAGGAGCTACATACTCTGGCTGCCAGAGAGGCCCAAAGGGATGCTCTGGCAGGACATTAGTATGACAGGTTAGTGAATTTGGCCTTGAAACTGCTTTTGTTTACATGTCTTACTGCTGCTTACTTGGCAACTCACATGAGACAGCAATAAGCAACTCAGTCTTAGGTGTTTTTTTTTTTTTAATCTCCCACTGCTACTTCAGAAATTAGTAAACAGCAACCAAACTGCCAAGAAAACATAAGATCTATTAGTGACACTCTGAATTAAGCCAACACAGTCTATAAATTGGATCCTTTTAGGACACAGCACCACATTGGTCCTCATGGCACTTGCTCTGGCCACCAAGCCCCCA
>NW_009637228.1:14204-36436 GCF_000690535.1 Cariama cristata | reverse complement strand
GCCGGCTGGCGTTGGCTCCATCGGACATGCTACACAAACCCAATACACCAACAAAAATAATTTTTAAAAGCCAGAAAGTTGATGCTTGTGTTGTTTTCTCCTTTGAATAAACATCTTCACTGACTGAAAGTGTAAAACATGGAGAGTATATAAGTAAAATTTTTAAAGTGACCAAGCTGCTTATAAAAGAAACAAGGAAAAGGATATGAAATGGACTATATTTGAATGGTGTAAGTTCAGTGGAAGTTCAAAGTTTCCTGATCAACCAAAAAAAACCCCAAAACCTAAAAAAACCCAGAAATATCTGCCATGTCTAAAAAAGCCAGTTAATTTTTTTCTTTACCTTGTGAGTAATGTCTTTTGATGGGTAATCCAGGCAACAGATTTTAATCCCTTATTTTTAGAAATGTGTTAAACTAACATTTTTTATATTTTTTGAAACAGATTTACTGAATAAACATGGTATAAGACAACTATTGGGAAGAGATTTATTTCCTGAAGGCAATTACCTGAATTTGCTTCTGTTTCTGTCTGTTAATTTTAACAAAGGCAGCTAGACTTGTAGTACAGCAGATCAAATGAAGGTGGTATGAATTTAACTTTTCCATCTTCAAAATAGTTATGCAGTTCTAATCTGTTTTTATTTTAGTTTAATTTTATTCCAGTTATAGTTTATTATCTCTGTGAATTTTCAGTTGATATCAACAACTGACATAAGCAATCACAGTTTTATCATCTGTAAAAGTAACTGTGTGAGACTCTGTATAAAATATCTGAACTCTACAAATGAAGCACAAAGCACTCTGTTCTGTAAGGGAAAATTATTATTTAAAATCTGTACCTATTCCAAGTACATTTTAATAAAATGAAAATAGGTCACTGAATGTGAAAATTAGCATTTGATAGCAATCACTTTGAATAAAAGTGGCAGAAAGTTTTTTAAAGATGTGTGGTGTCTGCGGTTGGGCTCTGCATTGATTCCAAACTGCAGTTTCCAGACGGCTTCAAAAAGCATTCCTGTGTGTGGCCAAACAGCTACAGGCACCACTCGCATGTTTAAAAAGCTTATCTGACTGTCTATCTGACTGAACAGAACAAATGCAGAAGAAGCCACTGGGCATAATATCACACTCAGCAGAGTGGTAAAAGGAGGAAATTTTTCGCCTCCTGGAGTGGCTTCACATTAAGAGCACGTGATCCTAAGACACTGAGGCAGAGGTATGGCAGTGATTTTAAGAAAAAAAAAGAATAAAACCAATGATATACTGGGATAAGTTGAATAAGAATTATGCCATGGTCTAGTGCTGGAGGTATCTCAGACCTATAAGAGATTAGAGTCAAAAATCCCAATGAAAAGTAAAGTTAAATTTTCATACTGCTTCAGTTACTAATAGAACCTTTGCATTATAGCAGACATAATTTATAAAACACATCAGGCTTTTCCACTGTATTTATATAACAACAAAAACAGTGAAAATAACAAATAAACATGTTTTAATAGGGTAAGGAGGAAGCTAAAAAAAGAAATAACTCCTTAGTATGTCTGGATCATTTCCACGGTACTGCCATATGGCAGATTCAGCTAGCGTGAAGCAGAGCTGTAATAATTTGTGATTGTTTAGGGCAGATCAGGCAACTGTTTAGTAAAGATAACGGCAACAAACCCTTCAGTGAACCCAGTACTATACTCTTAGCATGCACCATCTTCAAATGGTCCCAAGTGTTGCAAGGGTGGAGAGTAAATCAAGTGGGTTACAATGATCACAGCTACTTTTTTTCCAAATGGCCATGGCCAAAGAATGACTTGAGCTTACTTTCTACTTTCTTTGATATGAAGAAAGAGTGGTAAATGCCATATTAGAGTAATCCTGCACACACAACAGAGGAAAGAAGAGGTGTCTAAGTTGCCAAATACAATGAAATCACCAAAATGGCTGCTAGGTTTATAAGTGTGCACTGTACTTTAAGAAATGCTAATATAAGAATAAAAGACAATTATAACTCATCAATGGTTCTGCATAACAAAACAGCTCTGAAGTACTTACAACTACTTATATAAAAAAGATTCATCCTGATGCATGCTATGTAATTGCTTTATCTGTTCTGTCACAGTTCAAGCCAAAATCTATACTGTTCTGGTCTTGTATTCTTTCTGGTGCTAGAACTAACACTCCTATGACCCAGCAAATGAGGTAATCTGTAGAAGCAAACTGTGCAGAAAACTGAACCAGGGCAAAAAAATATAAAACTCTTTCTGCAAATGGTGATAGTGTTAGTGCAAAGAAAGTAAGTAAAATCACATGACATGAATCTATAATTCAGAATTACCTATTTTCCAGGGATTATAAAAAAACAAAATCCTTCTAGTGCATTTCTGTGTCAGTCTTCTTAAAATGGCATAATACTACCAAGGTTCCCAGATTTAAAGGGGTAGCAGGGGTCAGTTAAAAAAAGAATTTAAAAAGGTCTTGTTTGCTTGATATTTGTATTTTTCCATATTCAAGCTTCCATGAAACTTCCATGTAGGACATAGAAAGAGCAACATTTTAGATAATTTTTATGTTTTGTTTAGCCTCACAATCCTCATGTGAATAAAGATTTTTAATTTCCGGCAAGTATTGATACCTCATCATATAATGGTTCACGAAGACCATCCCTACTATTAGTTTAGTGCCTATCAGCGCAATATTAAGGGACAGAGTTAGGATGCTTAGGAAGCTGGCTTCTAGTTTGAAAATGTCATAACATATGTCAGCTACGACTCGGTGGAGTTGAGAGGATCATATACAAGAAGTCTGATGCATAGAGTATAAAGCTGAACTGCACACAGTCTGTTCACATGCTGCTTCCCAGCCTTGCAAGACTGTGAACCGAAGTCATTGAATAGAATACCATTTTGTTAGATCAGTGGGTTTCAACCTTTTTCGATTTGCGCTCATAAAATATTTCCACTGGAGAAGCAGACTTCTGAATAACACATTCTAAGTCAGTCAACAATAATTTTCTTAGTCACCTTTCACGCTTCTCTTGGTTTTAGCTGATTAACACAGTAATCCAGAAAGTAAGTACTTAAAACCACTGTGGTTGATGCTTTACAGAAGCTGAAGAAAAATCTACACCTAACAAATATATTGTAAACTCTACATTAGGTGATGCAAGGTGATAACAACATGTGGAGAGCAGAGAATCAAAAAGTCACGAGGCAATAAGAGAGGCCTGCCTGTGGGTCAGTGCATTCAGTTTCAGGACAGCAGCTATTCTGAAGATCCTGTTTTCTTGTCAAAGAATGACTTTCAAGTGGGATTTCAAGCAGATCAGTGGTGTGGTTTTGCAGGTATTTATGAGGAATCCACCCAGTCAGAGGAAGTAACAGGAATATATTAAAATTTGTTTACCTTATGTTCACAATATAAATGCACTGTTTTACAATGTAATTGCTTCAGCAGTGTATCTTCTAGTAGCAACAATGGTTCTAGCACTTTTTATTGAATGTTTGGCATTTAAACACTAATTCAATTGCCTTTGCAAATATTTGCTTTCTAGCTGTTACCAGGAAGCTCAACACAGTGCATCTCTTGAATTGAATGAGGCAATCCCTGTCATTTCACTCAGTGCCTTCCACAGAATTACTTGAAGAAGTAGGCTTTAGATGACGAATTTAACAACTTAGGGACTCCAAGTCTCATTAAAAATCCTTGTTTTGCTTTTGGCTAAAAGGTCAGTATCTGAGCTCCAGACTGAACTAAATAAAATCACTACATTTTGTTGTTTCTTAATATGTTGAGCATATTCTTTGATAGCATGTTTCAACCACTGCCTTGTCTTGAATACCACAGGCATTCTATAACCAGGCATTTGTGAGAGGTTAATAATCATCAGGGAACATGACGACAAGAAGTTCTGCTAGTGCATGTATCAGCGAAAGACAGGCCTTAATACAGGTACTTTGCAGCTGTTGTGTAGTTTTCTTAAGTGCAAGTGCTCCTCCCAGAATAAACAAAGACTCCACGATCACCTGCCTTGCTGATCCTACATATCTTTGATGGGACTCAGGAGGTCGTAATAACAACAGCTTGATATTCAGTTTCTTATTTTGCTGTATGACAACTTGCCTCTACATTCATCAGTGATACAGTTTAGATTCAGGAGCAGCAATAACTTACGTTTTCCTAAAAGACAACCTTCTTGACTGCAACAAAATCAGGAAAAAAAGTCCTCCATTTTTGTCAGTAATTTTTTTCCCAGTTCTTATGCCTAATGATGAAACCTAATTTCTCATTTGGTTTTCTGTTTTCTGTGCAAACACTGCACTTCATTTAGATTTTTCCTCCTAGATTAGAGGCCCTATATGATCCCACCTCGTCTAGCCATTGAGAAGCATATGAATTACAATTTAGTGGCAATGTTCACAAGTATCATGAAACACTCTGGACAAGGTTATAAATGTATCATGAAATGTCTGTGTGTTCATAAGTCCACTGATTTACTTAAGCCTAGGTACAGTGTCTTTTATGAAGAAGTTCTTAACTGAATAGATCTCTGACATAAACCCATAGAAACCCAGTGGAAGCCGGTGTAACTTTGTATAGAAATAATCTATTCAGTAACTTGTGTTCATTTGTGCTTTGATGTGACATTTTATCTCAGATTTCTTGCTCTGTAATTACCTGAATTTATATGCATCCACTTCCGTAAGGTTTTTAATTTATTTTTTCTCTTAGTGCTTCCAATTGTAAAAATATTTAAACCAAAAAAAGTTAAATTTTACTTAAATTATCTGATTGAAGTCTATAAATTCTATGTACTTTTTGGTAGTTTTAATAAACAATGGAATGCATTCATATGTTTGGTTTGTACTCTGGGCTTTTTGAAACTGTTTAAGAAATGAACAAATGTCTTCTCTGGTATGTCTGAAGATTCCTACTATCTTCAGTATTTGCATGTCATAATAGGGAGAAAAGCCTTGAATTTTTTTATTTCCTTATGCGCTTGCTAGAAAGTATTCAAACTAACAAGCCTAGGCAAGCTCATGAACACCTTTACAAGAGTTAACTGGCACAGTGGAGTAAATCACCTAGTTTAGTTCAGAATTCAATGCTAATTCATGATGCCTTCATTGCTCTGTGTTTGGGACAATGAATTAATCAAGCTCAGCTTAAGTGGTTGGAATGAACTGCCTAAATAGGATTTAAACTGATTATAAATTTCAAAATAGAACTTCATTACCTGGGTGGATCTTGCCAGAATGTTTATGTCTATGTTTGAATTGCTAATGTACAATTAAAGAAAATAAATAATGCAAACTATTAGAACACTATGCGCTCTGAGAATTATTTATTATTCCTTGAGTAGCCTGCTGATATAGTTAAAATAATGATAATTTTCCACTAATAAAAGAAGAAAAATCAGAATCTCAGTATCACATTTACATTGTCTCTTTATTCATAAATATACAACACATATTGAGCTACTTTGAAGAAAATTTGTAATGCATTGGCAAAAGGGAAAGGAAATGGAAAAAATATAAACAGCAAAGGAATTTCATCCATTATGATATATTATGCTACTTTTTTTGCTAATGTGTTTAGAAATAATAATTAAACAGGCATATGTATGATAAGAGTCTGTCAGAATTATATGACAATGTTTTTAATTACACACACATACCCTCCAACATACACATGTAGACACAGAGAGATCATGAGGGATGGGACAGGAATACCACTCTCTTGTGGTGGTGGATCTAATCAAATCCAGTTTAGATTTTTAGGCTGTGATGTGCATGGAGAATGTGGCAGAATCTTGAGCTAAAAAGAGTTTCAGATGAAGCTAAATTGGAAGATGTATCCCAGTGACACAGATAGCTGCAAATGGCCACTCAGTCCATGGTAGAAGAGCAGTCCATGGAGTGAATTCACACAAAGCCCTTCCTAAAAACACTTGGTTGTCAAGCCCTCAGCACCAGCCATTAGCTGTTTTGCTCTACAGATGAACCATGCTTGCCAATATAGGCATAACCATTTTTGTTCTGAAGTCAGTCAACAGACTTTACACACATACAAAGGCACATCTTCCATTTGTGTCAGCAGCCATGTTTTGCAGTGCACAGGGAGAGCATCTGATGGCTATGTCTGTATTGGTAAAGCAGAACACCACTTTCTATATTATTAGATTGTAAGAAGAATATCTGGTATATTTTTCTTACAGGACAAAGAACACTTCCTAAGGCTTTGTGAGCATATTTCAGGATTTAACTCACAAATTCCTGATACATGGTTTGGAGGTGCCAGGCTGTTTAGAGGGCAAAGGCAAAGAAACAAGTGCATTAGATAACATGAACACAGACAGTCCCATTCCAGGTGGCCTCAGTGTCAGTTACAGGCACTTTTTTTTTTTTCTAGTTAAGGACCTCACAACCCAGTTAGAGGTTGTGACTGCGTTTGACATGGAAATTTTATTAAAGACTTATTTATTCCAGATATATAATATACAAATAAACTGTTGTAGTTTCTCCTCATTTTTCATGTTCATAAAGCTTTTCTGCTTCAGAACTTCTGACAATTTCACAGGAAAAGTCTATTTTTTAAGTACAGGTGATGTGATTGCCAAAGTTTTTATTATATTTCTGTAGACCATTTGCTGGTAGATGCTACTGTCTTTTTCTTACAACTCAATTAAATCAATGAATAGAATCTCCTCCCAAAAATGTCTTCCCATTCCTTCTCTCAAATAACTACTTCACATGTGCATGCAGTCGTGGATTTGACAGAAACAGAACTTTTAAGTGCAAACCGTTTCCTCAACTGCCTTGACAAGATGTGTGACACTGGCATCATTAAGGAAACGCAAGTTATCCTGCACCATTTGCAAATAATACTACACATTTATATTTAAAAAACAATCACTCCCCCGAAGGTTATATAAAGACCAAATGCTAAGAGAACTAGCATTCTGTCTCATGTTTTAAAGGCACTAACATTGTACAGTTAAATGATGCACTCCATGAACCAGTTTAAACTAGAGTGCTTCCTTGTGGAAAACATTTAAATGTTTTATTGCTGTTGGATGCTCTACTAAAAGTACAGCCTGTAAAATGATCTTGGGAAACCTGACTCTGATGATAAATTTAACATAAGCTCCTAAAAAGAAACACAATATCTTTAATATCTGACATGGTTAACCAGTCCTACATCACAAAAACAGTACCATATTATTACATTGAACTAAAGCCATCTCTATTTAGAATTTATTTAATTAAAATAATCCTCTTGCATCCCAAGATTTGAATATCCGAATCACTTATGGTTCATATATTAAAAGGATGAAGGGATTTACCTGTTGGTTAATACTTCGACTTATTTGCATTTTGCCATATTATTTCTTTTTGCTTTTGTTTTCCCTCTCCTTCACCAGTGAAACTACTATAGAAACATTCAATAGAAGTCTATGTGTGAACTGGTGTTTACATTTCAATTCTGTAGAGAAGGACCGAATATAGTTAGATATATTCTTCTGCCTTTGGGAAATAGCAGACAAGATATTAAACTGTATAGACCATGTATATTCCAAATATAGTTGGCCTATGCTTACAAAACAGTGTCCTTGGAAAGATTTCGTGTACTAACACTGCTTTTAATTCCAATCTAAAATCTCTGTTACAAAATTTAACCTTATAGAATCATCGATCATTGTGATTGTGATTTTAAATCTTATTTCCAATTAATAATTAGGAGTCAATATGTTTGTACTAATAATATATCTATGTTCATTTATTCAAGGCCTCCTGTGTTTCAGCCATTCTTAATTTGCTCTGAGATACAAAGATAAAGTGATTTGATTATGAAACAAGCATTTTAGGTCTGTAATAATACTGGTTTTCTATTTCAAGTAAACCTTTCATTTCTAATGCATTCTTGCTTTTCCTCATTGATTTACGTAACACAGAAGGATAATTTCCTGATGTTACATTGACAATAAATAATATATTTGGGCATTATTATTGTCATCAGTATTACAATAATACATGAATGACACAAAGATGAAATCAAGTGAAGTTAAGAAGTAATGACCAGAAAAAGAACAGAAATCAGAGTCTTAAGTACACAGTGTTAAATACCTTTTTTCTGGCAGATAATGAGAACTGTCATTGACCTTATTCAAGTCACTTCTCACATTTAAGGTACTTTCTCATTTAACAAGTCAAGTCAATTCACAAGATTTAATATTGACTGAGATGTCTGTTCTTATTGGCAAATGAAGGAGCTCCTCACTGCTAAAACTGACAATAGAACTGCTTGTGTTCTTCCAATTTCACATTTGGGACCCTTCAATTACCATTTTTGACTACATTTATTAGACTGAATTGTGTTATCTGTTGAAAACAGTAATTTCATTTGAAAATGCATCTGTCCTTTACTTCTGTTCTTAAACTGCTAAAATATTGAAGTAAATAGCTAGTGCAAGACATGAAAATGGTAACGCACAAGTATGGCCTTCATATGATCAACTTATTTTCTTTTTTTCCCCCAGTGGAACAGAAATCCTCTTAAATGAACAAAAAATCAAAACAAGTTGGCACTGAAGTACCATTTACTGACTTGAATTCCAGAAAGGTGAATTAGAAACCTGCTGGAAAATTGCAAATTTGTATCCCTTTCCTATATTTTCCAGTCACCCATCAATCAGAATCATTGGTCAAAGAGGGACAAATGTATTTGCAGACAAAGGCAAATGCATAGATGCCCACCCTGTCCGTACTCCAAGAGTCTTGCAGTCCAATGTTTTTAGCTTTTGCATGACAGTATCCAAGATGAATAACCTTATCAATCGAGTAATACAGCATTGTGTGTATTTTTGTGTTTGAAAAACAAAGATTGAATAAGGCATACTTTAAATGCAATCTAGCATTTTGCAGAAAGCATCACTGAATAATTTTTCTGTGCTTTAAGAAAAGTCATAATTGTTGTGAGTCCTTCCTAGCATGGATGGGAATGTCATAGTGACAGTGGGCAAATGAATCAAAGTTGATGACTGACTATAAAGGCAAATGTTAAACGTATCTTGATGCAAAATTCAGTGCATAAGTTGTTCAGCTACTGGCTGCTTTACAATCTAACTTAAAAGCAATTCTGAGCTCCTAAACTTAGAAGCTAATGTTCCTCATTTGGTCAATAGAAAAAAAAAAAAAAGAAAAAAACAGGTGTGTCCAGAGAATTAACGTAATAATAAAAGCAGATGCTTAAATTTAGGCTGTAAAGCCTCTCTGCCATTTTACAACATTTTATTATCAAGTTTAAATTAGGTTTGAGTCATGTGCATAGCTACAAGAACAAACTGCTGGCAGTTTAACAAACCATAGGCAATCTGAAGTAGTCAAAAGAATTTATTCTTAACAGAGAGGGTTTTTTTCAGAAACCTTTGGCTTAACTCTTCTGTCACCTATTCTTGTTAATATGTTCCACAAATACTTTAATGTTATTTGTTCTAGTACATCAGAACATATATCCTTGGTGCTACAATTACATGGTAATACTATCCACCTTCAGCTGCAGTAATAAAAAATGCAAGATGATGCATATTCTGTTTATTTTTTAAAGCATTATTATTACTGTCTTATTTTCATAGGTATCTTGTTATTTCAATGCAGGCACTATGGATATTTTCTATTACATGGAACATGATGTCATTTTTTTAAGAACAGTTGAGGAAGGAAATATAGCAGAGACTAGAAGGTCTGAAGGAATTAGATTTTTATTTCAGGAATCTCACGTGTTGGACAGTAACATGTAGCAAAATGGCCTGATGCTATTAAATCTGTAGTTCCGTTGGACTCAGATTATAATATCATGCACTCACAAATGGGAAAAATCTGAATTATCTTCAATGACCCCCCCAAAAAAAAATCTCTGGAAGTTTTTAATATTTAAATCAAAATTTCCTTTATAGCTGATTATGAAAATGAACTAAAAAGGAAATTGATATGCTGAGTATTTTAGGTTCTGCTTGTATTTTTGTTCCTGTTGTTAAGGGAAACAAAGAATGTTGAGGAAAACAGTGTTGTTATTGCATAACTTGTTTAGAAATATAATGAAAATCCATAGTCCTGAAACAGGTGGTGTTGAGGTATGCTCAGTCCAAACAAAAATAATAATTGAAAGATAAAGAAATAAAAAAGATATAAAATGAAACACCAAAGTAAAACAGCAAATCACTCAGATTTTGAAAGAAAAGGCTCTGAAATTCGACTCCATCACTTTACTTCTTTTCCATTTTCTAATTTCATTAATTATGCTTAATAACTGATTAAATACAATATTAATTAATGTGTAAAACTTCTGGTTACTAGAGTGGGGACAAACGGAATAAGTCTATTTTCGTAACTATTAGGTAAACATGAGAGAGACATGAAATCAGAGAACCAGTGAAATATTTTGAACTGTAATGGAATGAGGCAAAGTTATTACTGAAGTAATGGCATGTGGTTCTTGCCATAGACTACTGTAACTGAAGGCAGACAGGACACAATTCCAGCAATTTGAATCATTGTAACTTCTTGTAATACAGGAGCATTTACAGTACCTAATGGCACTGTCTCTGAGCATGAATGCTCAAAAAAAAAAGACAATGAAGTTCACATATCCAAGCAATAGCAAATTTGATAAGAGGTCAGTTTTAGCAAGGTTTTCATTCTTTTCCCTGTCCTCTGAGGACTGTTGTTCAATTTCAGGTTAGTATTTTATTATGCTATATGTTTTTTACTGTGTTATTGAATTAATTAGCTGATCTTGTTTATTTAGGTTGACCTTTTATTTGTTTTTGGATTCAGTATTGAGTTCTGTAGAAGAAACTCCAATTGTAATTTCAAAGTGAATTTGCCTCTTCTTCTTAGAAGTAGTTCTTTCTACTGTATTTAATCTATAACAATTGTATTTCTTACTGAACTCAGACATTCTTCTAATGAGTTATGTACCATGGTCTACAGCTATGGTTACCAAAGCAGTTGCCTCCCTAATCAAGTGAAAAACCAAATGAAAATTTCATATTTCATATTTATGAGATTCACATTCTTTTAACACAGTTCCTATTAGCAATTCAGAAACTCTATTTTTGTCCTGCCATTTATTACTGTTCTATTGTTCAGCTCTTTTAGAGACAATTAAGTACAAAAGCCTTAAAGTTACATCAGTAACATTACTTGTACTTCCACTGCTAGTGCATTAAAATAGACATCCTAATGAGTTACCATTCTGTGATAGTTGTAATCTTGATTTTCCCTAATAAATCATATATAATAATAGTAGTATTACAATTTTTTCAGGTATAAGAGGTAGACAACCAATGACATAGGATTAAAGAGAAGGTAAGAAGCTTTAGAACTGGCCGTCATAACACATTCACTCACTCATTACCTAACAGGTGTAGCTAGATTGGAGCTCCCCTCTGTTAAAATGCCAGAATACTTCCACTCCATAAAGCATTCCTAACTCTTTCTTCAGCAGAGTGTATACTTTTTCCCTGAAAATGGGAGCCTTGAAATTCAGCTCTTGCTGAATCTATTTTTAAAGAAGATCATTGTTTAAGAAAATTCACATGGAAGAAAATTCCCTACAGGACACGAAGGATGTGAAGACTCTTTAACCATATAGTGTAAGTGTGCAACCCAAGACATCTATTATATTTGTTACCAAACTATCACTTCTGTCTTTCCTACAGATCTTTAGAAATGAAATTTGTTTTATCTAGTTATTTTCACTATTTTGATAAGCCTAAGATAAAGATTTAGATTCTAGCTGATATCACTAGGTAAATTAGACAGAATTTTACAAATATGCATACTAGCAGACAAAAAACCCAAATCAAATTAATCTAAGGTGTGTTCTGCTTTGGTAACAATAAAAACACTCATGATTATCAAAGATATTGTGGTTTTTGCTTTCTGAGAACACTACTAGCTGCAAAAAATCCCTTTTGATTGTTATAGCAAACTCTGGCGATGGCCGTATAGTAACAAGCTTGTGCAATCAAATTATAAACGAAATACCCTATTTGGAAGTCTGATCTCTGTGCAAGATTTTAGAAATTTAAGTATTATTTTTTCAGAAAATAAAAAATATATTGGAGCTGCCTTTTGTTCAGCCCATTATTGCCTGGAAAAAATAATATAGGAGGACTTCTACCTAATAGCTAACACCAAGAAGTGTTTTGTAAGGTGTCAACAACCCTATACTTCACTGAAGATGACACAAATGGAAAGTTCAAAAGAGTTCTAAGATAACAACAACAAAAATGGCAGTCTTTTTTTCCCCACTTTTTCAAAAGATAATGATGAATACCAGACGAGGAAGAAGAAGTGGATGATATAAAATTGAAAAAAAAAAAAAAAAGTTTTATTCATTTTGAATAGTACAAATAAATGTTATGGGTTTTTTTCTGTTTAAGAATCTTATTTAGGCTAACATCTTACCTTCATTCTCTAGAAAGTAACACCTTTCAGTCATTCCAGTTTCGTGTGCTAACATGTTATCAAAGAATCACTCAGCTTTTATTGAGTTTGTAGCCTTGACTTTTTTTAGTATAGTCTTACTTAGTCTGCTACTAGAGGGGAAGGGCAAAAACAAAAAAAATGTTCTGCTTTGACAATTGGACTGTACTTTTAGGAGGTTAAAAATGGTAATTGCATACTTACTGCTTCTTCTTGCAATTATAACTGCTATATTATGGAAGAATAATCTCCCCACCAAAAAAAAAAAAAAAGGGGGAGGAACAAATAAAGTCTTGTTAATTTCTGTGTGCAGAGTCACATTTCCGTAGTCATGATATCTAGCTGCCCACATGGAAGTCTCGTCTCAACAAAGACAGTACTTGTCAAATCAGATATGAACTACTAACTCTGATCCACTTCAAACTATTATATTTATGTCATTATCTGCAGTATTGATGCAATGAAAAAGAATGAAAATAACAGAAGTTGTTGCAGACATTCCTGATTTTGTTATCACTTACTAGACTGTTTCTCTTCTAGTTTTTAATTTAAATGTATTTTGCTTTTTAAGAAGCCTTTTACACAAGACATCAGTTATATTTAAAATTATTAACTTCCAGGGCAGTAAGGTTCCATTTAAAACACTCCATATACAGAAGATCTTTTGCAGCATAAATAGGCTTAAGATCTGAATTCTTCGAAGAAAAAATAGTGATTAATAAACAGATTTCCAGTATGGCACCAGTTTGCTTTAGCTCAGTATTGATTTCAGTCTATTAAACTGTTCCTCAGCACTAAGCCTACGTTATTTCTAAAGCTTGCTGGTAATGATAGACAGCTTTACTTGTATTAGTTTTTTACCTTACAGACATGAACATTTTCTGAGATGTTTTTGCTGCCTGATTCTTCAAGCAGAACAAGAACTGATGTGGAAATCCAGAAGAAGCAGAAGAAATGGTATGGAAATTGCACCTGTTGCATTTAGACTCTCAGTTAGGATATAGTATCTCATTTCCATCATTAACTAAAATTCTGTCTAATGTCTTGCAAATCGTTTGGCTAAACTTACAGATGGAAGTCTTTGCACTCTGACCCAAACATCACCTTTGGCTAGTGAATATTTCAAAGTGTAGGGCTACAAAATGTTACCAAATACATGACATTTTTCTCTTTGTTAGTGTTTTTTTGTGAAGTTTCTTAATAATCTCAGAAAATTTGCACTATTTTCCCACTGATATTCCCTATTTAAAGAACGAATGGATAAAAAACACTCAAAAAGTTTCTTGCAAATTGGGAAAACAGTTTTACTAGGAAAAAAAGAGCGACCAAGCTTCTGAGAATTTTCCAGTAAGATATACTCAGTATACAAACTATAGGTTTTTTCTGCTATTAATTATTTAAATTATACACTGGGTTGTGGTCGTGTTTTTTTTCCTCCCCTTTGTTTCCTCTAGATGTGAATCACTCAGAAGAAAAAGTAAAAAAGCCTTTGACAGTCTTAGGGAGATGCATGAATAAGGAAAAAGTGGTGATAAATTAATTGTAGAAAATATACAGTCTTATGCTTCCTAATCCATTTGGTCAAATATCCTTTGGTTAATCCAAAATAGCCTCTTTAAATAATGCTAAGTTTCGTAATTCAAGGAGCTCGTTTTAGATCATGTTATTTTAACAGATTTTGTTGTTGTTTGAATGAAAGTCTGCAATTTTTCTTCAGATTTTTTTGGTCAGTAAGAGAGAATGAATACTTAATTTATCCATAAAAAGTTCAATCTGACTTTTATCTGAGTTATTTTCTTCTGAGTCAGAGTTCTAGCCAAGGGGTTCTGACAATGCTAATTCCATTCTCTGTTAGTCATGCCACTGTTACATTTTATATAAAATAGGCCAAGTACATAATTACAGCTACCTGTCTGAAGTCCTCCATTAAGAACTCCATTAAGGAGGGAAGGAAAAAAAGAAAGAAAAGAGGTGTGGTTTGGACCTATGAGTAAAATTTATACTTACCTGAGCTATTTATGTCTATGAGAAACAGGACTTTGAAGAACCTGGAGGATACTTACATGATTCTCTAGAAAATGAGATACTGGTACTCTCTTTGCTGGTACCTCAAAAAAGAAAGGAAAAGAGCAAAAAATAACTGAGGCAGAAAAGTACAATTCAGAATGGTGATTTTAGACAACAGATAATGATTTTAGAGAGAGAAAGAAATGTTATTCAGTATCCCTTAGAATTGTACTTGTGCATTTCAACATAGTGAAAGCATAGATACTCACTGAAGATATTTTAGTTGTCAATACTGTTAAATGGCTAATTTCACTTTGAAAGAAGTATCACATACAATTAAAACTGATTGTTTATAATTTTGCTACCAAGACATTTTTTTTTATATAAAGGGAAAAATGTAAGAGAAAAAAAAAAAAAGAGGGGAAAGGAAAATGCTAAAATAAAAGGGAGAGGGAGAAGATGGAAAGAGACAGGAGAGGGAAAGAAAAGAAGAGAGAAGAGGAGAGGAAAAAAAAATGTTTATAAATCATGGCAGAAAAAACAGATTAATTCAAACCTGGTGAAGATATAGCTAAGCACCATCAATGTTCCTGCTTTGAGCACTTCCTGTGAACTTGACCTCTTCTTTGCAACTTCTGTGAATGGTTCCTGTGAGCAGATTTAGAAAAGGCAGTATTATATTTTTCCTTCTGCTGTTCTAGACCTTTACAGCCTGATGCTTGGTGCCAGCTGTTTGAGAAGGAGAATGGTGGGCAGTGCTCCCTGCTGTGTCAATAAGTGCTCCACAGAAAATAAACCATCTCTCTGCACTAGTCTTCACTACTTAACGAAAAATTATGGCAGTGGTAACAGAGTTCTGAAAAACATTTTCTCCAAAAAGACATGTATAAACTCCAGGCAGAGGCAAACGACCTCTCCTAATATTAACACCACGATGACTCTATCGTCATAAAGTGTCACTCCTGCTGTGTATAGGTAATGGTAAGCTGCTGCAGACAAGTATCAGTCTGGTTTATCCAGTTTGCTGAGGAAAATAAACCAGGTATTTGCTTCTGATTACCTAGGCCCCATTTGACAAATTCAAAAGGAGACCAGCAGTTCCCAATTGCATGCTTGCCTGACATAGTCAAATTGAACAACAGTTCAAGGGTAGTGCTGAAAACATCACTACGTTTACTGAGAGAGACATGATTTTGATAAAAACTCTTCAGTACTTACAGGACAGAAGGTGAGCAGGAAGCTGTAGAAGATAAAGGTAGTATACTTTAAATGAAATGATCCTTAAAATCAGATACTCCTAGTCCAGTTTGCCTGTATCATAAGCATTGTTTCTGTCCCAAGGCTTGTTGCTTGAGTAAATGGGACAATAACCATGGAAAGCTATGGAATCACTATTATATATCAGTGAAGATCCAGATCAGCACCATGTATTTAATAGTAACGTCCAAGGAGTAGTGTGGAGCATTAATTAATAACAATAATTTAGAAACATAGATTTTTTCAGTTAAATAGAATAAATAACCAAGTAACTTGTAGAAATCTTGTACAGTCTTTTGCTCATTCCTCAGTTAAGATCATTGTGTCTGACAAGGTAGGAACGGCTGCTAAACACTTGCATGTACTACTGAGTAAGGCTAATATTGTCAGGATACCATAGAAGAAACACATTTGCACAGGAATTTAAACAGTAACTGGATCTCAATCATTACATATCATTCTGCCCAAGTAAAAGGGAAGGTGAAAGTGGCTTTTTTATCATTTCCAAGAAAGCCTCCACAGTCCAGAGATATAATTGAAGATATAATTGACCTTATTTGAAAAACAGTGTCTGTTTCAGTAGATTTTCCCCTTTGATCTGACTCTAGTTCTGTCTCAATTCTGAAACTATTTTGGTCTCCCCTGTTAATACAAAAGAAAGATCTGAAAGGCTAACAGATATTTAACAGATTATTTCAGGTAACATTGATGATTTCAGGTATACAGCATATTAGTCAGTTAAATTATTTTTATAGGTAATAAAACTAATAGATGGGAGTATGTTAATAAAGATACTTATCTTACTAGATGTCTATTCCTCAAAAAAAAAGTATTGTTGGATTCAATATTCAAAAAGACAAGAGGTCTTCTATCTTGAGAGGGGGAAAAATTAACCAAAAAACAACTTCCTGATCTTCAGCCTGCCCTTTTCCCCCGACTCCCAAGAAAAGCAAAAACGTGAGTGCTATTCATACAACTGTTCATGCTGTTAACTGTTCATAGCAAACTAGTCACAATGATCAGAAACAACAAAAAAAAAATGCAGTGGTAAAAAAACAAAGAAGATGAGAAGATGAAAGAAACATCAATGTAACTGCTTTGGTGCTGCGTAGAGATTACACTGTAATGCCTGTTCCCATAACTTGCTGAGAACATGCTAGGACTAAGACTGTGACCAGCTGTCATTAAACCAGAGCGTATCACCAGATTAACAAGAGGAAAAATCCAGCACTGGTCTAGGCATAGGATCAATATCTGTGAAATCTGACAGAAAAACACAGTATGGGATTCAGGTTAATTTTATAGTGAATGATTTGGTCTCAGGTTGTAGCAACAGCAAAGACAATATCTATCTTACAATTTGATAGTGCAAAGTATGTTTTTAAATGCCTTTGAATGGCACAATCATTATGCCATTTCTTAACATTACTGGGTCAGCAGCAGGATTCTGAATTCATCTCTTGGGTTCTAACAGTAAATTTATGTTTTCAGTGAACAATGGCAACAGCTAAAAAGTCTTCTTGACCTTAAATGCACCCTCCAAAACTCTTCTGCAATACTCTGGGTCATAACACGTCACACAGCCTTGTCAAAAGAGCTGGATATTAATTGTACTTTATAAAATCATACAATTGTTTAGCTTGGAAAAGAGCTTTAAGATCATCGGGTCCAACTGTTAACCTAACACCGCCAAGTCCACCACTAAACCATGTCCCTAAGCACCTAATCTACACTCCTTTTAAATTCCTCCAGTGATGGTGACTCAACCACTTCCCTGGGCAGTCTCTTCCAGTGCTTGACAACCCTTTTGGTGAAGATGTTTTTAGTAATATCCAATCTAAACCTCCTCGGTACAACTTGAGGCCATTTCCTCTTGTCCTATCGCTTGTTACTTGGGAGAAGAGACCGACCCCCCCCTGTCTACAACCTCATTTCAGGTAGTTGTAGAGAGTGATCAGGTCTCCCCTCAGCCTCCTCTTCTCAAGGCTAAGCAACCCCAGTTCCCTCAGCCGCTTCTCATAGGACTTGTGCTCTAGACCCTTCACTAGCTTCGTTGTCTTTCTTTGGACATGCTCCAGCAGCTCAATGTCCTTCTTGTAGTGAGGGGCCCAAAACTGAACACAGTGTTCAAGGTGTAGCCTCACCAGTGCCGAGTACAGGGGGACGATCGCTGCCCTGGTCCTGCTGGCCACACTATTGCTGACACAAGCCAGGATGCTGTTGGCTTTTTTGGTCACCTGGGCACGCTGCTGGCTCATATTCAGAGAGCTGTTGACCAACACCCCCAGGTCTTTCTCTGCTGGGCAGCTTTCCAGTCGCTTGTCCCCCAGCCTGTAGCGTTGCACGGGGTTGTTGTGACCCAAGTACAGTACCTGGTCTTGTTGAACCTCATACAACTGGCCTCAGCCCATTGATCCAGGCTGTCCAGATCCTTCTGTAGAGCCTTCCTACCCTCCAGCAGATCAACACTCCCACCCAGTTGGTGTGGTCTGCAAACTGACTGAGTGTCCACTCGATTCCCTCATCCAGATCATCGATAAAGATATTAAACAGAATTGGTTCCAGTACTGAACCCTAGAGAATACCACTTGTGCCCAGCTGCCAATTGTATTTAATTCCATTCACCACCACTCTTTGGGCTCAGCCATCCAGTCAGAGTTTTACCCAGTGAACGGTACGCCCATCCAAGCCATGAGCAGCCAGTTTCTCCAGGAGAATGCTGTGACAAATGGTGTCAAAGGCTTTATGAAAGTCTGGGTAGACAATATCCACAGCCTTTCCTTCATCTACTAAGTGGGTCACCTTGTCATAGAAGGAGATCAGGTCAGTCAAGCAGGACCTGCCTTTCATAAACCCATGTTGACTAGGCCTAGTCACCTGGTTGTCCTGTATGGTGTGAAAACACTCAAGATGATCTGCTTCATAACACCAGCACTGAGGTCAGACTGACAGGCCTGTAGTTCCCTGGATTCTCCTTCCAGCCCTTCTTGTAGATGGGCATCACATTTGCTAACATCCAGTCAACTGGGACCTTCCCAGTTAGCCAGGACTGATGATAAATGATGGAAAGTGGCTTGGTGGGCACTTGCACCAGCTTCTCCAGTACCCTTAGGTGGATCCCATCCGGCCCCAAAGACCTCTATGTGTCTAAGTGGTGTAGCAGGTCACAAATCTTTTCTCCTTGGATTATGGGGGCTTCATTCTGCTCCCTGTCCCTGTCTTCCAGCTCAGGGTGCTGGGTACCTGAAGAACAACCGATCTTACCACTAAAGACTGAGGAAAAAAGACGTTAAGTAACTCAACCTTTTCCTCGACCTTTGTCACTGTATTTCCACCCTTCATCCAGTAAAGGATGGAGATTCTCCTTAGCCCTCCTTTTGTTGCTAATGTATTTATAGAAACATCTTTTATTGTCTTTTATGGCAGTAGCCAGATTAAGTTCTAGTTGGGCCTTGGCACTCCTAATTTTCTCGCCTCATAATCTCATGACACACTAGTAGTCCTCCTGAGTTGCTTGCCCCTTCTCCCTCCCAAAGGTCATAAACTCTCCTTTTCTTCCTGAGTTCCAGCCAAAGCTCTCTGTTCAGCCAGACTGGTCTTCTTCCCTGTTGGCTCATCTTTCAACACATGGAGATGGCCTGCTCCTGAGTCTTTAAGATTTCCATCTTGAAGAATGTCCAGACTTCCTGGACTTCTTTCCCCTTCAGGACTGCCTCTCAAGGGACTCTGTCAACTAGACTCCTAAACGGGTCAAAGTCTGCCCTCTGGAAGTCCAAGGTAGCAGTTCTGCTGACCCCCCTCCTTACTTCTCCACAAATTGAAAACTTATCATTTCATGATCACTATGCCCAAGACAGCCTCCAACCATCACATCATCCACAAATCCTTCTCTGTTCACAAACAACAGGTCTATCAGGGCACCTTCCCTAGTTGGCTGACTCATCAACTGTGTCAGGAAGTTATCTTCCACACACTTCAGGAACCTCCTAGACTATTTCCGCTCCACTGTATTGTATTTCCAGCAGACATCTGGTAAGTTGAACTCCCTCACGAGAACAAGGACTAGTGATTGTAAGACTTCTCCAAGCTGCTTATAAAATACTTCATCTACCTCAGCCTGATTGGATGGTCTATTACAGACTCCCACCATGATACCTACCTTATTGGCCTTCTCCCTGATTCTTACCTGTGAACACTTAACCCTATCATCACCATTATTAAGTTCCGGACAATCAAAACAGTCCCTAACATACAGGGCTAGCCCACCACCTCTCCTTCCCTGCCCATCCATTCTGAAGTCCATTGCAGCACTCCAGTTGTGCGAGTCATCCCACCATGTTTCCATGATGGCAACTACGTCATACTTTTCCTGCTGCACAAAGGCTTCCAGCTCCTCTGGTTTGTGGCCCACGCAGTGTGCATTGGTGTAGATGCACTTCAATTGGGCTATTGATCCTGCCACATTTTTTGTGGGAGAAGCCCTAATTCCTACGTGACCATTCTCAGGCACTTCCGTGGTTTCTAACACATCAATAACACTTGCATCTTTGCTGCCACATGGATCTCCATCCCTTACTTCCACCAAGATGGCAGACCAAAGGATCTCACTAGCACAAATAGCATGAATAGAATGAATAATCAAGTGGGACATCCCCATGTAGTAATACCTTGAATCACAGTGCTGGGGTTTCTTTTGTTTTCAGTGGTCTGTTTTCATAAACACCTGGTGAACCTAATAAGGACAAAAGCCAATTTTTTTTTTTTTTTTTCATTTCAGGGAGTGATTTTAGATATACTTTGCTTATTTTCTGAAAATAAAAGCTTCGAACAAGCACAGTAACAGTTTGCCCTTTTATGGAATATCTTGTATGTGTTAGATTTGTTAACAGACTTTTTTTTCTCCCTCTTTATCTCAGTACTCACACGAGAGAAAATAGTGGGAAGTGCCATGTCGATCCACAGTCTCTAAGTTACTAATATGTGTAGCTTCTTTAAGTAGCAGCAAAAGTCTCTCAAAAACCATCAAACTGAAATGCTTGCTCACACAATTCATTTTTTGCACACTAACCTTTGGACGGAACACATCACAAAATGTTTCCTTAATGGTAAAAATAACAAGATCGAAAATAAGAGAGAGTCTTAAGAAATCAGTGCAAAAGATAAGAACATATAGGCCCACCCAGGTAAACGGTTTTCCACTGTGTAGTGTATACCTCTGCTTCTGGTTGTTAATTGTTAATGTTAATTCAGTGTGCGGGGGTGCGTGTTCATTTGCAAATCAGTTTCTCATTTGGTTTTTGGTGTTTAAAAATAACTTTTCCCAGCTAATGAAGTATTCCTAACAACATACACATCTCAACAACTTATTATAATTGTTCTAATAGTTTGAGTTATAATTGAACTTTATTTGATATACTCAGTGGTTCAAGTCACTGATATCTACATACAGCACTGACTTTTTTTAATGTATTATGTAATTATATGTGAACATCAACTTCATTTACTTCACTTCTTTTATTGCTTTAATTTAAGCTGTTGCTAAAGAAAACACACTTTATTCTTTATATAAAGGACTGGATTTATAAATAGCTAATTACATTCTTTATAGTTATAACAGACCAAATTACCAATGAATCAGAGCAGGCACTTTAGCTTAGTGTTTACACTCACTTTTTAGGAAGTTGAATAGAAACTTTTCTGAAAAACAATGTTATTAATCTGTTTGTGAAATCCAGTTGTGTCTTTCAGTACCTGTCAGTCTTGCTGTGGTGCAAAACATGGGTAGATGGAAAAATACTGTTTGTAAAAGAGAAGCCCAGTAGTTACTATTTAAATACCTAGGGTACACCACTACAGGTGGAAGAATTAAATGCGACAGACCCTTTTCCATAGCAGTCAATTAAAAACTAAAGCATTGATATTACTTGCCTTTTCTTTATTAAAACTCTCCTCACTCATGAATTTCTGTTCTTAATGGCCTGCCTGTTTTCACCTCATGTACTTCCAGTTCAGGCTTTGGGCTATAAATGGAGAGTAATTTAGAAACAATGAGAACTGGACAAAGCAAATATGGACATGTTGTGGGGACGAATAGACATGTAATGTGACTGCATGCACTACAGCATAATCAGATTCTTCTGTAACTCCCTCCTGCTCCATCTATGAACAGCTCTTTTGTAGTACTTGAGTACTTATGAAAGCCAAGAGTAAAACAGAACTAAATTTCTTGTCTCAGGACGTGAAACTGCAAGACAACAACAGTCAGTAGCCTGCTATCCAAATTGTCTGTCTCCCAAAATTGTTTCAGTGATTTCATTCTCTAATTTTGCAAATGAAAATTCCATAAGCACAGCGATACTGAAGGAATTCCAGGTGTTGTTTAGTATTAATATTCAGTTCACCACTGGCTGAATCTTAGCCTATAATTCTTCAAATTCAGAGGGATCCAGATGTTCAGCTGTGTTGTCCTCCCATTAAAACAATCAGC
>NW_009637228.1:13692-14194 GCF_000690535.1 Cariama cristata | reverse complement strand
TCTAAACTGGTTAAAGGAGTTGATAATTAATAGTTGACTATTAATATTAAAATGTTACATTTTTTTTGTTTTTATTTGTTATGAAGGGAAAAGTGAGGTGACTTTCCCTGTCAAGGAAAATAAAAATTTTTAAAAAAGAAAGAAATAAACCTCCTGTTAGCTTCCTTTAGGGGGTACCCCAGCCTTATTTTTACTGTCATCTCCTGAAGGCTTTCAGCAATTTTCCCCAAAGACTTTTCTAAAAAGTAGTAAAAGGTAGTCTTGGCTGGTTCTGTCACATTTATGACTTCACTTGTTATTTGATTTCTTTTTTAACCTTTTGCATTATGGCTTTTGTTTCAGCTTGTGACAAGGGAGAGGGAGAAAGAAGAAATAAGAGGTTGGGTTTCAAGTCTTCTGAGTATTGTGAGGGTTGAATTCAATGCATGAGGGTGTCTTTAAGAGTATATCTGGGTTGATTAATGTTTTTCTGTGTGTACTGTACCGAAAGAACTCAGCAGGA